>NC_091443.1:55606459-55696936 GCF_964237555.1 Oryctolagus cuniculus
ATCTTTTTTTTTTTTTTTTTTTTTTTTGACAGGCAGAGTGGACAGTGAGAGAGAGAGACAGAGAGAAAGGTCTTCCTTTACCTTTGGTTCACCCTCCAATGGCTACTGTGGCCAGCGCGCTGCAGCGGGCACACCACACTGATCTGAAGCCAGGAGCCAGGTGCTTTTCCTGGTCTCCCATGCGGGTGCAGGGCCCAAGCACTTGGGCCATCCTCCACTGCACTCCCTGGCCACAGCAGAGAGCTGGCCTGGAAGAGGAGCAGCCGGGACAGAATCCGGTGCCCCGACCGGGACTAGAACCCGGGGTGCCAGTGCCACAGGTGGAGGATTAGCCTATTGAGCCATGGTGCCAGCCGGTGTAGCCACCTTAATATCAGACAAAATAGATTTTAATGCAAAAACTGTTAAAAGAGACAAAGAAGGACACTATGTAATGATTAAGGGATCAATTCTACTGGAAGATGGACTATTATAAACATATATGCATCCAATTACAAGGTATCTGGCTATTTAAAAGAAATGTTAATAGATCTAAATGGAGACATAGACTCCAATATAACAGTAAGGCGGACTTCAATACCCCACTTTCAGCAATGGACAGATCAACCAGACAGAAAAACAGCAAGGAAATAGCAGAGTTAATCAACACTAGAGACCAAATGGATCTAACAGATGTCTAAGAAGCTTCCATCCTACAGACAATGAATACACATTGTTCTCACCAACACATGGAGCTTTCTCTAGGATTGACTACATGCTAGGCCATAAAGCAAGACTCGGAAAATTCAAAAAAATCAAAATCATATCATGTAAATTCTATGACCACAATGGAATGAAGCTGGAAATCAACAACTCAGGAATCTCAAGAACATATGCAAACACATGGAGGCTGAACGACATACTCCTGAATGAACAGTGGGTCATTGGAGAAATCAAAAGAGAAATCAAAAAATCTCTGCCAACAAATAAAGATGACAATACAACACATCAAAACTTATGGGATACAGCAAAAGCAGTGTTAAGAGGAAAGTTTATAGCAATTAGTGCCTACATCAAGAAATTGGCACCATAAATGAGCTATCACTGCATCTCAGGACCTAGAAAAATAACAGCAAACCAAAGCCAAAACTAGTAGGAGAAAACAAATAATTAAAATTAGAGAAGAAATCAACAAAACCGAATCAAAAAAATACAAAAGATCAGCAAAATGAAGAGCAAAATTGACATACCATTGGCCCAACTAACAAAAAAAGGAAGAAGAAGACCAAATAAATAAAATTAGAGATGAAAAGGAAATGTAACAACAGACATCATAGAAGTAAAAAGAATCTAGAATCAACCCTTAAGGCTTCCTGGTCTGGCTGAAAGGCCTGTGAGAGCATTTCAGCCACGGAAAGCCAAGACTCTATGGCAAAAAAAAAAAAATCAATCCTATACGGATCTCTGTGAGACCTCAGTGGAAATAAAAGGTCATCAAAGAAGGATGACTCTTCTCTGAAGGGAGGGGGGGACATTAACTTTGCTTATGGCCATGGACAAATACCAGTGGAATCTATGGTCACAAAAGGCATTCATAGCCTTGGCAGCCCATGGCAAGAGCCTCGGGTGATCACTGACGTCATGAAAAAAGTGTTGAGAACAGAATTCACTGTGCACTTGCTTTCCACATAGGACCTCCATCCCTAATGAATTGTATTATGAGAATCGACTGCAAATTTCCTTCCCAAAGTGTGTTCTATATGTTGTGTGTGTGCTTGGGTGCAAACTGTTGAAATCTATGCTAAACATAGTGTTGGTCCTCTGTATATAAAATCAAACTAAAACTGAACCATAATGAAGAAGGATATGGGAGAGGGAAAGGGAGAGGGAGGTGGGATGGGAGTTGGGTGGTGGGGTATGGGGGGAAGAACCACTATATTCTTAAAGTTGTATCTATGAAAAAAATGCATTCATTAAATAAAAACTTAAAAAAGAAATAAAAATAATTATCAGAAATTACTACAAAGAGCTGTATGCCAACAAACTTGGAAATGAAAAGAAATGGATAGATTCCTGGACACAAGAAAACTACCTAAATTGAGCCATAAAGAAATAGAAAGCCTAAACAGACCCATAAGCAAGATGGAAACTGAATCAGTAACAAAGACTCTGCCACAAAGAAAAAGCCAGGACCAAATTGTTTCCCTGCTGAATTATACCAGACATTTTAAGAAGAATTAACTTCAATTCTTCTCAAGCTATTCAAAACAATTGAAAGAGAGAGGATCCTCCCAAATTCTTTCAATGAAGTCAGCATCACCTTAATTCCTAAACCTGAAAAAGATGCAACAGAGAAAGAGAATTACAGACCAATTTCTCTGGTGAAAATAGACCCAAAAATCTTCAACAAAATACAAGCCAATTGAATCCAACAACACATCAGAAAGATCATCCACCCAGACCAAGTGGGATTTATCCCTGATATGCAGGGATGGTTCAACATTCACAAATCAATGTGATATACCACATTAACAAATTGAAAAGCAAAAACTATATGATTATCTCAATAGATGCAGAAAAAGCATTTGATAAAATACAACACCCTTTCATGATGAAAATTCTAAGCGAATTGGGTACAGAAGGAACATTCCTCAATACAATCAAAGCAATTTATAAAATAATCCATGGCCAGTATCCTATACAATGGGGAAAAGTTGGTAGCATTCACACTGAGATATGGAACAAGACAAGGATTCCGACTCTCACCACTGCTATTCAATATAGTCCTGGAAGTTTTAGCCAGAGCCATCAAACAAGAAAAAGAAATCAAAGGGATACAAATCAGGAAGGAATAAGTTAAACTATCCCTATTTGCAGATGACATGATTCTATATATTGGGGGATCCAAAAGACCCCATTAAGAGACTATTGGACTCACAGAAGAGTTTGGTAAAATAGCAGGATATAAAATTAATACACAAAAATCAATAGCCTTTGTATATACAGACAATGCCATGGCTGAGAAAGAACTCTAAGATCAATCCCATTCACAATAGCTATAAAAAAATCAAATACCTTAGAATAAATTTAACCAAGGATGTCAAAGATACCTATGATGAGAATTACAAAACATTAAAGAAAGAAATAGAAGACACAAAAAAATAGGAAAATCTTCCATGTTCATGGATTTTAAGAGTTAACATCATCAAAATGTCCACACTACTGAAAGCATTTTACAGATTCAATGTGATAACATTCAAAATACCAAAGACATTCTACTCAGATATAGAAAAAATGATGCTGAAATTCACATGAAAACACAGGAGACCCCGAATATCTAATGCAATCTTATACAACAAAAACAAAACTGGAGGCATCACAATATCGTATTTCAGGATGTACTGCAGGACAGTTATAATCAAAACATCCTGGTACTAGTACAGAAACAGATGGATAGTCCAATGGAGCAGAACAGAAATGCCAGAAATCAATCCATTTATCTACAACCAACTTATCTTTGACCAAGGAGCTAAAATCAATCCCTGGATTCAAGGACAGTCTCTTCAATGAATGGTGCTAGGAAAACTGGATTTCCACATGCAGAAGTATGAAGCAAGACCCCCTACCTTACACCTTACAGAAAAATCCATTCAAAACGGATTAAAGACCTAAATTTATGACTCAATACCATCAAATATTAGTGAACACTGGGGAAACCCTGTAAGACATTGGCATAGGCAAAAGCTTCTTGGAAAAGATCACAGAGGCACAGGCAATCAAAGCCAAAATTAACAAATGGGATTACAACAAATTGAGAAGCTTCTATATTGCAAAAGAAACACTCAGCAAAGTGAAGAGGCAACCAACAGAATGGGAGAAATTTTTTGCAAAATATACAGCTGATAAAGAATTAATAACTAGAATATATAAAGAGATCAAGAAACTCAACAACAACAAAATAAACAACCCAGTTATTAAATGGGCAAAGAACTTAAATAGAGATTTTTCAAAAGAGGAAATCCAAATGGCCAATGAAAAAATGCTCAGAATCACTAGCCATCAGGGAAATGTAAATCAAAACCACAATGAGGTTTCACCTCAACCTCATTATCTGGTTTTCATACAGAAACCAACAAACAACAACTCTGGTGAGGATGTAGGGGGAAAAGTACCCTAATCCACTGTTGGTGGGAATGTAAAATGGTAAAGCCACTATGGAAGACAGTATGGAGATACCTCAGAAATCTGAATATAGACCTACCATATGACTCAGCCATCCCACTCCTGGGAATTTACCCAAGAGAAATGAAATCAACATATGAAAGAGTTATCTGTACCTCTATGTTTATTGCAGCTTAATTCACAATACCTAAGACATAGAATCAACCCAAATGCCCATCAACTGAAGACTAGCTAAAGAAATTATGGGATGTGTACACCATAGAATACTACACAGCAATAAAAAAAAGGAAAGACATCTGGTCATTTTCAACAAAATGGATGAAACTGGAAAACCTCATACTTAGTGAAATAAGCCAGTCCCAAAGGGACAAATACCATATATTCTCCCTGACCTGTGATAACTAACAGAGTACCTAAAAGGCAATCTGTAGAAGTGAAATTGATACTTTGAGAAGCAATGACTCTGAACAGCCCTTGTCTTGACTGCTGAGGAATAGTTTTTTTTTTTTTTTCCATACTATTTGTTGAACTCTTTACCTAACAGAGCTAAGCATATGTGTACAAAGTTAATTGACTGGCCAGCGCCACGGCTCACTAGGCTAATCCTCCGCCTTGCGGCGCTGACACACCAGGTTCTAGTCCCAGTTGGGGCGCCGGATACTGTCCCAGTTGCCCCTCTTTCAGGCCAGCTCTCTGCTGTGGCCAGGGAGTGCAGTGGAGGATGGCCCAAGTACATGGGCCCTGCACCCCATGGGAGACCAGGAGAAGTACCTGGCTCCTGCCATCGGATCAGCGCAGCGCGCCGGCTGCGGCGGCCGTTGGAGGGTGAACCAATGGCAAAAGGAAGACCTTTCTCTCTCTCTCTCTCACTGTCCACTCTGCTTGTCAAAAAAAAAAAAAAGTTAATTGACAATAGATTTTAGTAAAAAATAATAGTGAGAAGAAGAGAGAGATGAGGAAGGGGGTGGGAGTATGGGTGGGAGAGCAGGCACTGTAGGAAGAATCACCATGTTCCTAAAGTTTTAATTATGAAATGTATGTAACTGTAAAACTATATAGTTCTGCATACATTCCTATGGACTTACTTCCAAGAGTACAGTTTAAAAACTTGCCATGGGACTCCAAATCCCCTTAAGCTGGGTGGTAAAAATAGCATTTTAAGTGTTATAGTGATCATATGGATAGGATTAAGTGTTAAAATGATTATATAAATAGGATTAAGTGTTTGGTAATAAAAACAGCTAGAATTAAAAAGGAGAAAATGCTCCAACATGGAAAGCATCCACACAGCAGACTTGTAGAATGACAATCGCTTTAAGTAGCACTCTGACTTCAGAATTAGCCCTTATAGCATTCTGGTCTTGCTGAAAAGCCCAGACATGGAAAATCAAGTTAGGCATGGAAAGCCAGGACACTGTGTCCAAAAGTGTCCTACATGAATGACCTCTGTGGGTGAGATCCCAGTGAAAAAAAGTGGTCATCAAAAAAGGATGTACTTTTTTCTGAAGGAAGGAAGAAACTTCCACTTTGTTTATGCCCTTGTTTAAAGACAGAAGGAGTTGGTGGATTCAAAAGGTTTCCATACCCTAGGCAGCTCATGTCAAGAGCTTCGGGTAATCACTGACACTGAGTGTTAATTGTTAAATTAACAACAGAAGTCTCTGTCCTCAAAGAGTTGTGTTATGAGAGTTAATAGTAAAAATTGTTCTCAAAGATTTACTTCATTTTAGTGTATTCAGTGGAGGATATTCTTATGTCTCATAAGTGTTCACAAAAGATGTATCATTCTTGGATTCTTCTTTAAAGTTAACTAAGTTTCTCAAAAAAAAACAAAAGTGAAATCAACATCAAGATGCAATGACTTTGAACAGCCCTTGTCTCAAGTGTTGAGGAACAGCTTTTTTATACAATTTATTGAACTCTACTTAGTATAGAGTTAATCTTCTGTGTATAGAGTTAATTGAAAATAGATCTTAGTTAAAAATAAGACTGGGAATAGGAAAGAGATGAGGAAGAGGGGTGGGAATGTGGGTGGGAGGGTTGGTACGGTGAGAAGAATCAGTACGTTCCTCAAGTTTTATTTATGAAATGCATGAAACTTGTATTCCTTAAATAAAAGGTTTCTTTGGGGAAAAAATAAAGTTAATTGAAAATAGATCTTAGTAGGGCCAGTGCTGTGGCATAACAGGTAAAGCCACTGCCTGCAGTGCCGGCATCCCATATGGGCGCCGGTTCGAGTCCTGGCTGCTTCACTTCTGATCCAGCTCTCTGCTATGGCCTGGGAAAGCAACATAAGATGGCCCAACTCTATGGGCCCCTGAACCCACGTGGGAGACTTGGAAGAAGCTCCTGGCTCCTGGCTTCAGATCAGCTCAGCTCTGGCATTGTGGCCTATTGGGAGTGAGTGAGCGGATGGAAGACTCTCTCTGCCTCTCCTTCTTTCTCTGTGTAACTGACCTTCAAATAAATAAATAAATAAAATAGATCTTAGTAAAAAAAAATAAGAGTGAGAATAGGAGAAGGAGGAGGAAGAAGGGTAGGAGAGTAAGTGGGAGGGTGGGTAGAGTGGGAAGAATCACTGTGTTCCTAAAGTTGTAATTATGAAATGTATGAAGTTTTTATTCCTTAAAAAAAATGTTTCTGGGGGAAAAAAAGAAAGAAAACCAAATTGTCATGGCAATAAAAAGAAAGAAAAAAATAGGACTTTGCTTACTAGCCTAGCATTCTATGAAGCTCACTGGAAACGCAGACCTCAGAGCAGTCACTGGATCAGTGATTATTATTCCAGGTCCCTAGACTTAGGCAACTCGTGGAGGAACAGGGAGTACCTAAGAATCCACATGAAGTATCTTTTTTTAATAATAATGCTTTTTTAGTTTTTTTTTATTTGAAACACAGAGTTACAGAGAAAAGAGGAGAGACAGAGAGTGAGAGAGAGTTAGAGAGAGAGAGACAGAAATATCTTATATCCACTGGTTTACTCCCCAACTGGCTGCAACATTAATGGCTAGGCCAGGCTAAAACCAAGAGCCCAGAGCATCTTCTGGGTCTCCCACATGGTTGCAGGGGCCCAAGGATTTGGGCCATCCTCCACTGCTCTCCCAAGCGCATTAGCGAGGAGTTAGATAAAAAGTGGAGCAGCTGGGTCTTGAACGCCGGCACCCACATGGGATGCCGGCGTCACAAGCAGAGGTTTAATGTGGTACATCACAATATCGGCCCCGAATCACTGGCCTCTTTTTAAAAAGCTGAGAGTTGGTGCAAGCTATCAGTTAAAACACCCACAACCCATATCATAGTGCCTGCATTCAATACCTGCCTCCAGTCTTGACTACAGCTTCCTGTTAATGTTTAGACCCTGAGAAGCAGCAGTAAAGGCTCAAGTAGCTGGGTTCCTACCAGCCACGTGGAATCTTCATTCATTTCATGACTCCTAGCTTCAGCCCCAACCATTGCAGGCACGTGAGAAGTGAACAAGCAAGTAAGAGTAGTCTCTGGCCGGCGCTGTGGTGTAGTGGGTAAAGCCACCGTCTGCAGTGCTGGCATCCCATTTGGACGCTGGTTCAAGTCCCAGCCGCACCACTTCCAATCTAGCTCTTTGCTATGGCCTAGGAAAGCAGTGGAAGATGGCCCAAGTGCTCGGCCCCTGCACCCAAGAGGGAAGGTCTGGAGGAAGCTCCTGGCTCCTGGCTTTGAATCGGTGCAGCTCCAGCCATTGTGGCCAATTGGAGAGTGAACCAGCGGATGGAAGATCTCTCTTTTTGCCTTTCCTTCTTTCTTGAAACTCTGACTTTCAAATAAATAAATAAATCTTAAAAAAAAAAGAGTGGTCTCCGAGTCTCTATCATATGTGTGTGTGTTTACACATACATATATAATTTTTGAGAATAAATACATAAAAAGCTGAGACTTCAAATCCCAAAAAAACATTTATCACATGTGCCCTCATAAAGCTTCCCTTTTTAACACTTCTGATTTCAAACCTACATTGAATACTCTTTAATATGCTGCAAATAAAATTCAACTGTGGGAGCTGGCATGTGGTTTAGCAGGTTAACCATCCACCAGCAGCACTAGCATTCCATCATGAACACAGGTTCAAGTCCCTATTGCTCCACTTCCAATCCAGCTCCCTGCTGATGGCCTGGGAAAACAGTGAGAGATTGCCCAAGTGCTTGGGCCCCTTCACCCTCATGGGAGACCCAGAAAAAGCTCCTAGTTCCTGGATTCAGATCAGCCCAGCTCCAGCTGTTGTGGCCATTTGGAAGGGGGGTGAATCAGTGGGCAGAAGACCTCTCTCTGTGTCTGTAACTTTGCCTCTCAAATAAATAAATCTTTTTAAAAATTCAATTGTGTAAGGTAAAAGGTAGGGGTCTTGTTTCATGATTCTGCATGTGGAAACCCAATTTTCCAGCACCATTTATTGAATAGACTGTCCTTACTCCAGGGATTGGTTTTGGATCCTTGATCAAATATAAGTTGGCTGTAGGTGTTTGGATTGATTTCTGGTATTTCTATTCTGTTCCATTGGTCTATCCGTCTGTTTCTGTACCAGTACCATGCTGTTTTGATAAAAACTGCCCTGTAGTATGTCCTGAAATCTGGAATTGTGATGCCTCCGGCTTTGTTTTTGTTGTACAAGATTGCTTTAGCTATTTGAGGTCACCTGTGTCTCCATATGAATTTCAGCATCATTTTTTCCAGATCTGAGAAGAATGTCTTCGGTATTTTGATTGGTATTGCATTGAATCTGTAAATTGCTTTTAGGAGAATGGACATTTTGATGACATTGATTCTTCCAATCCATGAGCATGGAAGATTTTTCCATTTTTTGGTATCCTCTTCTATTTCTTTCTTTAAGATTTTGTAATTCTCATCGTAGAGATCTTTAACATCCTTGGTTAAGTTTATTCCAAGGTATTTGATTGTTTTTGTAGCTATTGTGAATGGGATTGATCTTAGTAGTTCTTCCTCAGCCATGGCTTCCATAGCCTTGGCAACTCATGACTAGAGCCTAGGGAGATTACTGACACCATAAACAAGAGTGTCAAATTGTTAAGTCAACAACAGGAGTCACTGTGTACTTACTTCTCATGTGGGATCTGTCCTTAATGTGTTGTCCAATGTGAAGTAATGCTATATAACTAGTACTGAAACAGTATTTTACACTTTGTGTTTCTGTGTGGGTGCAAACTGATGAAACCTTTACTTAATATATACTGAATCGATCTTCTGTATATAAAGATAATTGAAAATGAATCTTGATGTGAATGGAATGTTGAGAGGGAGCAGGAGATGGGAGGGGTGAGAGTGGGAGGGAAATTATGGGGGAGAAAAGCCAATGTAATCCATAAACTGTACTTTGGAAATTTATATTTACTAAATTAAAAAAAAAGAAAAAAATTCGATTGATTTCTTTTTCCTCAATCCTAGTCCCTCCAAAGATAGTGCTGATGAGCCTACAATAAAGACAGGAAAAAAAATTTTTTATTTCAGGGCTGGCATCATAGTGTAGTGGGTTAATCCCCAGCCTGTGACACTGACATCCCATATGGACACCAGTTCATATCATCCAGGCTGCTCCACTTCTGATCCAGCTCCTTGCTAATATCCCTGGGAAAGCAGCAGAGAATGGCCCAAGTGCTTGGGTCCCTGCATCCATGTGGGAGATCTGGATGAAGCTCCTGGCTCCTGGCTTCAGTCTGGCCAAACCCCAGGTGTTGCAGCCATTTAGGGAGTAAAACATCAGGTAGAAGATGTGTTTCTCTCTCTCTCCCAAATAAATAAATTTCAAAACATATATACATATATATATGTTAAAATCTTAAAACAATATGTGTGTGTGTGTATATATATATATATATATATATATATATATATAGAAAGCTACGCCTTCCAATGCGGATATCCCATATCAGAGAGCCAGTGCAAGTCCCAGCTGCTCTACTTCCAATCCAGCTCCCTGCTAACACACCTGGGAAGGAAGAGAAAGATGAGCCAAGTACTTGGGCCCCTGCCCCTTTTCAGATAGCAGGATGGGGTTCCCGGCTTCATGCTCTTGCCAAGACATCTCTGGCTGCTGCTGCCATTTGGGGGATGAACCAACAGGTGGAAGTTGTATCTGTCTCTTCCCCTCTCTGTGTGTATCATTCTATCTTTCAAATAAAATAAATAAATCTTTTTTGAAAAGGAAATCCAGGGCTGGCACTGTGGCATAATGGGTAAAGCCATTGACTGTAGTACCAGCATCCCATATGGGTGCCAGTTTGAGTCCCTGATACTCCACTTCCAATCCAGCTCCCTCCAAATGTGCCTGGAAAGCAGCAGATGACCCAAGTCCTTCAGCCCCTACACCCACATGGGAGATCCAGAAGAAGCCCCAGGCTCCTGGCTTAGCATCAGCCCAGCTCTTGCCACTGCAGCCATTTGGGGAGTGAACCAACAGATGAAAGATGAAAGATACCCACCCTCTCTCTCTGCCTCTGCCTCTCTGCAACTCTACCTTTCAAATAAATAAATATATTTTTTTTAAAAAAAGGAAATACAGCTTCTTATTAAATGAGCCTCTCTGAGGGACAGGCATTTGGAAGAGCAGTGAAGACATCACTTAGGACACCTGCATCCATATCAGAGTGCCTGGTTTAAGTCCCCAGCACTGCTTCCAGTTCCAGCTTCCTGCTAATGCACACCCTGGGTGCACATCCCGGAAGGGGGCAGATAATGACTCAAGTACTTGGGTCCCTGCCACCACGTGGGAGACTCGGGTTCAGTTCAGGCTCCTGGCTTTGGCATGGCCCAGTTCCAGCTGTTGTAGGCATTTGGGAAGTGAACCAGCAGATGGATGATCTCTCTTCTCCATTTTTCAAATAAAATGAAAATCTGATTTTCTTTCTTTATTATTTTTTATAATTTATGCCCATTTAATTTCTTCCTTTTTCCACCACTTTTTATTTATTTATTTATTTATTTATTTGACAGGTAGCATTGCAGACATTGAGAGAGAGGACAGAGAGGAAGATCTTCCTTCAGTTGGTTCACTCCCCAAATGGCCACTACGGCCAGCGCTGTGCCGATCCAAAGCCAGGAGCCAGGTGCTTCCTCCTGGTCTCCCATGCGGGTGCAGGGCCCAAGGACTTGGGCCATCCTCCACTGCCCTCCGGGCCACACCAGAGAGCTGGCCTGGAAGAGGAGCAACAAGGACTAGAACCCAGCGCCCATATGGGATGCTGGCGCCGCAGGCGGAGGATTAACCAAGTGAGCCATGGTGCCGGTCCCAAAAATTTGATTTTCTAAAAGTCTGAAATTTCAAAAAATACCTCAGCATAAATCCTGACTCAAGGATAAGACAGAATATGGCAGCTGGAATTCCGATTTCCACAACCACAACTGTCTATCTTGCCCATGTATGTATTCCTAGCCCTTACCTGGTGTCTGAACATAAGAGTTACCCGGTGTTTTCAAATTAAATTGAAAATTGACAAAATGGTCTCTCAGAAGAATTCCTGCCTTTAGGCACCTTTGAGGGACTGGTGTGATGGCACAGCAGGTTAAGCTGCCGCCTGTGACACAAGCATCCCACGTGAGCACTGATTCAAGTCCCTGCTGCTCCACTTCCCATCCAGCTCCCTGCTAAGGTACCTGGGAAAATAGCAGATGGTCCAAGTACACGGGCCCCTGCCACCCACACTGCAGACCCGGATGGAGTTCTAGGCTCCTGACTTAGGCTTGGCTTGCCTCAGGCCATTGCAACCATTTGGGAAGTGAACCAGTGAATGGAAAATGTGTCTCTCATGCTCACTCATTTGCTCACTCTCTCACTCTACCTCCCCCCCCCACTGTAACTCTCTGCCTTTCAAATAAATAAATCTTTTTTAAAACAGAAGAGGCACTTTGAAACAAAACATACCTGAACCATATACACAGATTTCTCTAAAATCCTTACCTTCATCCTTGATCTTCAGATCTACATTTTTAAAAATTTGGGGTTTTTTTTGAAAGGCAGAGCAACAAGGAGAGACAGAGAGACAGAGATCTTCCATCTGTTGGTTCACTTTCCAAATGGCCACAGCAGCCAATTCTAGGCTAGGCCTAAGCCAGCAGCCAGGAACCCTATCCAGGTTTCCCACATGGATGGTGGGAGCCCAAAGACTCAGGTCATCTTCTGCTGCCTTTCCAGGCACGTTAGCAGAAAACTGAATCAGAAATGGAGCAGCCAGAACTAACCAGCACTCTGATTTGGGCTGTGGGCATCTCAAGTGGAAGCTTAACCCACTGCATCAAAATGCTGGCCCCCAGATCTATATTTTTTAATTAATGTATTTATTTGAAAGGTAGAGCTACAGAGAGGCAGCAGCAGAAACAGAGAGGGGGAGAGGGGGGCAGGGAGAGAGAGAGAGAGGTCTTCCATCTGCTGGTTCATTCCCCAGATGGCCACAACGGCCAGAGCTGAGCCAATCCGAAACCAGGAGCCAGAAGTTTCCTCCAGGTCTCCCACATGGGTGCAGAGGCCCAAGGACTTGCTCCATTTTCTACTGCTTTCCCAGGCCATAGCAGAAAGCTGGATGGGAAGTGGAGCAGCCAGGACTCGAACCAGTGCCCATATGGGATGCCAGCATTGCAGGTGGTGGCTTTACCCACTACACCACAGTGCTGGTCCCCTAGATTTAATTTTTTAAATCATACTAGACACTGCCATCTGGATCTAGCTGGTACTTTGCATTTAAAATGTATAGTCAACCTCAAATTTCCTAGGTACCCAAGCTAAACAACTGTGTCCCAACCAGCAGCTTGACCCACTGTAAAACAATGCCCTGCCCAACTGGGAATATGCTGAGTCCAACTCTATGCAGAGAAATGTACTTATTCAAGGGCATCTAATAAAAACTTCCAATCTGATGTTTAAATATTTAAATTCAAAAGTATCCATAGCAATTGTGTAAAACTTGGGCCGGGCCAGTTGTTTAGCCTAGTGGTGGTTAAGACCCCAGTCAGGACACTGGACTTGACTTCTGGCTTGACTTCTGGCTTTAGCTCCCAATTTCAGCTCATGTTAATGCAGACCCTGGGAGGCAGTGTTGATGGCCCAAACAGTTTTATTACTCAATCCAGGTGAGAGACCTGGACTGAGTTCCTAACTCCTGGCTTTGGCCAGCCCAATCCTGGCTATTGCAAGCATCTGGGGAGTAAACCAGCAGGTAGAAGAAACTTGTTGTCTCTGTCTCACACTCTTTTGTTGTCTCTCGCTCTCTCTTTCACTCTGTCACTCTGCCTTTCAAATAATAAATCTTTAAAAAAAAAAAAAAAAGAACTTCCAATTATACAGCTGACCCAAACTGTATAAGTGAATTCAGTACATACTTCCATACATTTTGAGTAAGTTTGTAAGGGTTCTGAATCATTCCATCCTACCTCAAGCACTGGTCATGTGTCCAGCACCTGTGGTACTGTGCATTCCTGTTTAAATAGCTGACTTCAGATAAACAATGATAGAATAGTGATGGTAAAGACAAAGAAACAGATCTTGGGTTAGTTCACATCCTCTGTCCTATATTACCACTGGAGTTCTTACCATGTTTAAATTTAAAGAAAAAAAGAAGAAAATTTCAAGGCATAAGTTTTTGTAGTAAATGGAATTTTAGGTTTATATAAAAATATTTACAGCTTTTTGAATAATACCTTTTTAAGTTTAAATTTTTTAAGATTTATTTTATTTATTTGAAAGGGTTAGAGAGAGAGGTAAAGACAGAGAGAGGTCCTCCATCCATTGGTTTACTCCCCAGATGGCCACAATGGCCACAGCTGAGCAGATCCAAAGTCAGGAGCCAGGAGCTTCTTCTGGATCTCCCACATGAGTGCAGGGACCCAATGACTTGGGCCATCTTCTGCTGCTATCCCAGACCATAGCAGAGAGCTGGATTGGAAGAGGAGCATCCAGGACTAGAATCGGCGCCCATACAGGATGCCAGCGCTTCAGGCCAGGGCTTTAACCTGCTGCACCACATCGCCAGCCCCAGTAAATAACTCTTAAAAAAAAAATGTGGAGCAACTTCCACTTGAACATGATGAGGCATCATAACTTAACTCTGACTGCTAGTGTCTCCCCACTCCAGCACAACCTGCCCCACAAGCAGAACTCCTACTGAACATGGTCAAATCTGTGACCTCTACTCAATGTTTTCTAGAGGGAGGAACAAGTACAAATTATTTGGAGCATTTCAAAGGGTTTATAAATTGTTCCTCAATCCTCAAAAGTCTCCCTCGATAGCCCCATCTCCTGCCATTCTCTTCCCAGCAATCTGACCCCAGGGGTGAATTCCCATCCTCATTAACTTACTCCTGTCTTTGACCATGCTCTCATATTTCTGTATGATCTGCCCCTCCCTAACATGTTTGCAAACTGAGACTCATTCATCAAGATGTAATTCAAACTACATTCTCTAGGAAAGTCCCTCTTGAGTCATCACAACCAACGTAATTGTTCCCTTTGTTATGCTCAAAGAGCTCTTGTTCACAACCACATTTCTGTATAGCTCTTGTAATCATGAGCATAAAATTATTAAACAATGACCTCTGAACAAGAGAATATTTACTGAGGAGAGCAACCTTTATCTTGGACCCGGAATCAGTTACACTGTAGCAGACACACCCTAGGGCAGTGTCATTCCTACCTCCTAGCATGCAGTGCCTTTATGTAATCCCTCTCCATGAGTCAGACAGAACCTGTGACTGCTTCTAACAGAACACGGCAAAGCTGACAAGGATGTACCTCCCATGTGCATGGTCCATTACTTGGCAAAACTGAATGGATTTGACAGAGGTGACTAAGGTCCTTGGCTAATTAACTCTGAATTAATCAAAAGGGATTGTATCAAAGTTGAGCAGGTGAGGCATTTAAAATAGTTTCTGGAGGGGCCAGCATCGTGGCTCACTTGGTTAATCCTCCACCTGCGGTGCCGGCATCCCATATGGGCACCAGTTCTGGTCCCAGTTGCTCCTCTTCCAGTCCAGCTCTCTGCTGTGGCCCGGAGGGCAGTGGAGGATGGCCCAAGTGCTTGGGCCCCTGTACCCGCATGGGAGACCTAGAGGAAACACCAGCGCAGTGCTGGCTCTAGTGGCCATTTGGGGGGATGAACCAACAAAGGAAGACCTTCTCTCTGTCTCTCTCTCTCTCACTGTCTATAACTCTACCTGTCAAATAAATTTTTTTAAAAAATAGTTTCTGGAGGTAGAGACTGGAAGCAGCCAGAGAGACTGGGAGCAAGCTTTACAAAGTAAGCTGCCACAAATACCACAGCCTCAAGAAAATGAATTCTACCAACAATGACTGCACTCAGAAGTGGATCCTAATCCAGCTGAGCCAACAGAAAAGAACAAGACTCAGCCAATGTGTTGGCTTCTTCCTGATCAGAGGACCCCGCTAAGAATGTCTGGACTCCTGACCTAAAGAAACCAGAATAATAAATGGGCACTGTTTTAAGCTGCTAATATTATAGCAATTTATTACACAGAACTGGAAAACAGATACAGTGGGCCTTTCTGCACACACCAGACTCAAACTGGTAACAAGGTTCTCTCCCATGTTGGAACTCGGATCAGATTTTTGTCTGAACTCCCTTCTGAATGAGGCCCTGACTTTTGGGCTTCAGTGTTCATCTCTGCTTAGTCCAGTTTTAGCAAGAATTCTTCTGGGTCAGATATAAAATCACCCATCCTTGATGTCTGTTCAAAATCATTATCCCCCATCCTCAGTATCTTATCACCCATATCTGCCTTCAGCAAAAACACCCATAGGTCTGTTGAATCAGAATTGTCCTGACCCCTGATGCTTCTTCTGGGTAATTTTCCACCCAGTAACCCCCTTCCTGCCCCTTGGCTATACATCTCCACTTGACCTCACTCACTAAAAATTCAACTGAAGTAGCCTAGCTAAAGTCTGCCTTACCTTCTTTAACTAGTGTGATGAATTTTTTTTTCCATGAACACAAGCTTAACAAGTAAGGAAATTTATTCTCTCATATGACAGGAAATCCAAAAGTACTACAGAGTCCCCTTGGTGCAGGGTCTCAAATCTGTCATTGAAAGCCCTGATTCTCTGCATTTCATCACTCTGCCTTCTGATCCTTGTTAGCTGATTCTTGGGGTAGATGTGCTCACTTGGCCTCCCCTGCTTGTGCAGTGAGAAAAAGGATCTCTCCCTTCTTCCTCTTCATTTTTTCACATTGATTTGATCAATACTTACTTACTGTTTACCTAATGATGACAATGTAAATGTTAGGTAGGAAGTCAGATATGAGCTTATGTATGTGTGACAGGCCTAAAGAAAAGACATCTATGTCCAGCATATGCATCTGCATGTCAAAGTCATCCCGATAACATTTCAGGGGCAGCCCAGTGTTCGCATCCTGCCCTGCCCCCTTCTACCTGATAACCTGCCAGGTGGAGGTCCCCGCCCCTTCTGCCTGGCAGTCTTCCACAATCTCCCAGATGCAGCCCAGTATCTGCATTTCAAATACCCAGCTCCAGGGGGTCTTGCTCACCTTTTCCTCTAAACTCAGGACAGGCACCACATAGGCTTCCTCCTGTCTGATACCTTCAGGGGAAAACTCAGATAGGAGCTTCTTAATATTTACATCCATAAAATCCTTTGTTTCAGGAGGAGATGTGTGAAGACAAAGACCCATCTCCTTAAAAACCCCCGGCCTCAACCAGACCGTGAGCTCAGCCCCCTGCCTCTATGCTGAGTCACCCGTCTGCCTGCCCAGGTGTAATCTCTCCACTCAGCCATGTAACCTTGCTCCTCCCCTCAGTCCAAGCAATGGAGCACTCTCTCTCAGGTCCTGTCTGGAGAGGTGCCCATCCATTCCTACGGATGTCCCTTCTCTAATAAACTTTGCTACTTTTACTTTTCCACTACTCTGTCTCATGCCTGAATTCTTTCTTGCGCAAAGACAAGAACCCTGCCATTCACCGGTATCATAAACAGCAGCTTTACCTGAGCTACTTGCACAACTTTTTGTTCTCCTTACAGTTCACATTATTTCCTAAGGAAATCTGGTTCTCAATTCTGCTGTGATGTGATTTGCTTCTAAATGAGTACATGCAGATTGGTGAGACTTCCCACATCTCCATAATCCTGAAGAGATCCTGGAGCCTCCATTCTGGGCTAGTTACCTTCCCACCTTCCCTGTGGGTGCTCAGCTCCCCTCTGGGGCTGTCCTTGCCATCTCCTTAAGGGGTCCTTTACCTCTTTCCATGTTGGAGTCTCTATTTCCTGCAGAAGCTTCCTACCTTCTCAACAATAATCAGTGAAACAAGTCACAAAATTGGATCAACAATAACCCTCACTAAAAAAATAATCAGTAACCATCAAGACTAAATTAAATCATGGGTGAAAATGGTTGTGAATGAGCCTTTCTTTTTACACGTTGCTACTTAAAACAAAGTAGTAGGAAATACTCCAAAAAGTGGATGTTGGTTTCCCTCAGGCAGATTTTTGCTGAGTCTTCTTGACCCAGTTTCTTTGACTATCCACCAGTGGTTGAAATAAAAACTTGAAAGCATTTACGAGATGACACGTAACTGTTTTATACTGACATTCCTATAATGTCCTGGACCAGTTCTCCTTCTCTTCTTATAACAGCACTAATCACAACCTGCAGGCCCCCCTCTCCTGACCTAATTATCTCCCAAAGGCCTAACCAGCTATTAACCATCACCTTGGGAGCTAGGGCTTCAACACATGAATGAACAGGGAGAGAGACAAACGTTCAGCCCATAACAAAAATCAACAGACTTTGTGTAGGATATGCTCTTGCTTCTCTGAGAATGTTGACTGATCTGTCCTTGAGAATGGAGGCACACGTCTAAGTGTAAAGTGTGGGGGTGTTAGGAAGGAATCTACATGGCAAGGACTTCCAGCTTCTGCCTGGTCCACCTTCCAAGGCCCAAGGATCTAGGGGCCCATTGATCTGCCAGTGTCCCCATTTCCTCTGGGAATACTGACTGTTGGGATGCAGGGCTCTGCTGCAGAAAGAACCTGCCTAGCCTGGTAGGCATATTGCAGGGGATGACAAATGCCGTCACCAACTTCTCAAAGATATGTTTTACCCAGGCTTTCCTTTCTCAGATTATCTACATACAGGTCACCCAGATGGTTTGTTTAGTGGTTAGAAGCAAGGGGAAGGGCTAGCATTGTGGCACAGTGAGTTAAGTCACCACTTGCAAAGCCAACATCCCAGATCAGAGTGCCAGTTTGAGTCATAGCTGCTCTGCTTCTGATCCAGTTCCCTGCTTATGTGCCTGGGAAAGCACTGGAAAACGGGAGACCTGGATGGAGCTCTAGGGTCCTAGCTTCAGCCTGGGCCAGCCTGTTGTGGCCATTTGGGCAGTGAACCAGTAGATGGAACACTCTCTCCCCGCCAATCTCGATGCTCTACATTTCAAAAAAATAAATAAATCTTAAAAAGCAAAATATAGTTATCAAAATGTTTTATATGATATTAATGCATTTTATAATAAAAATTAATGCATTTAACAAAATTTGATGGTGACTCTAAAAGCACTCTGTCACTCTGCCTTTCAAATGTTTTTTTTTTTAAAGAAACAAGGGTAAATGTAATTGTTTTCATGATTCTTTCATACAAACTTTCTAGTTCATCCTGAATTACTGACACTAGTAAACACTCCTTAAGATTTGTTTATTTTTCTTTGAGAGGAAGTTACAGAGACAAAGGGAGAGCACCCCAGATGACTGCAATGGCCAGGGTTGGGCCAGGCAGAAGCCAGGAGCCTGGAAATCCATCCAGGTCTCCCACGTGGGTGGCAGAGGCCTAAGTACTTGTGCCATCATCTGCTGCTTTCCCAAGTGCATTAGCAGGGATCCGGAGCAGAAGTGGAGTACCTGGTACTCATATGGGACACCAGCATCGCAGGCAGCAGCTTAACCCAACACAACAGTCCCACTAGCAAATACATATCAAACTTCTAGCCCTACAGTTGGCGTTTTATCGTGCTTATTGAGCATGTTCTTCCGCTGTCTCTGAAGCTCTAAACATTACCTTACTCTTTAAACCTCCTCTTCTCCAAAGGCAAGGCAAGAAAGATTAATAAACTGTACCTTCTTAGCTCTGATGAGAACACAGGGAGGTGAAAATATCTCTTTGCCAGGGATGGGGATCCTTTCTTCTGCCAAGGGAGATTTGGGATTTTTTTAAAAGATTTATTTTATTATTTGAAAGACATTTATTTATACAGATAGAGTCAGAGAGAGAGAGAGATCTTCCAACTTCTGGTTCACTCCCCAGTTGTTCATAATGGCCAGAGCTGAGTTGATCCGAAGCCATGAGTCAGGAGCTTCTTCCAGGTCTCCCACATGGGTGCAGGAGCCCAGGACTTGGGCCATCAAATACTGTTTTCCCAGGCGATAGCAGAGAGCTGGATTGGAAGTGGAGCAACCAGGACATGAACCAGCACCCATATGGGATGTCAGTGTTGCTGGCCAGGGTTTTAACCCATTGTGCTACAGCACCAGCACCAGCGATTTATACAAAATTATCAACTTGGGGCCAGCACTATGGCATAGTGCAGTGTGTAAAGCCACCTCCTGCAATGCTGGCATCCCATATGGGCACCAGTTCGAGTCTCGGCTGCTCTACTTCCGATCCAGCTCTCTGTTATAGCCTGGGAAAGCAGTAGAAGATGGCCCAAGTGCTTGGGCCCCCGCACCTGCCTGGGAAGGCCCAAAGGAAGCTCCTGGCTCCTGGGTTTGGTTTGGCGCAGCTCCAGCCGTCGCAGTCATCTGGGAAGTGAACCAGCAGATGGAAAACATCTCTCTCTCTCTCTCTCTCTGCCTCTCCTTCTCTGCATAA
The DNA here is from genome assembly GCF_964237555.1 of Oryctolagus cuniculus. Lineage (NCBI taxonomy): Eukaryota > Metazoa > Chordata > Mammalia > Lagomorpha > Leporidae > Oryctolagus > Oryctolagus cuniculus. The sequence goes on from NC_091443.1 coordinate 55,626,487, forward strand.
CTCTGACTTTCAAATAAACAAATCTTTAAAAAAAATACCAGCTTAAAAATGAGCCTGCTAGTTACGCCAAGAAAGACTAAATTATTCTGTGAGCCTCATATGGCTTGCAGATTGGACATTCTCCACCTCTGTAACAAACACACAAAAAGAGCAGGTGTTTGGTGCACTGGTTGACACACTAACTCGAGACTCTCACATCTCACACAAGGTGCCTGGTTCAAGTCCCAGCTCCTCCACTTCACATCCAGCTTCTTGCTAACATGCAGCCTGGTGTTACGGTGAGAATCCTCAGATTATATTGTGGTGATCAGGAGCCCAGGCTGGACACACAGAGGCCCATGGGTAGACTTACTCTAGGCTCTTGTCTTCCTACATATGTAGAAATACAACTAAGAGATGTGGATGGAGGTGAGCAAAAAAGCAGAATTTACTGAAAGGCAAAGCAGCAGCACACACTCAGATGTGACTGCAGCCAACCTCATGACACAGAACTGCCCCCACTCAAACTGAGGCTATCCTTTTAATAGACTAAATAAAGGGTGCGTAGGGCAGGGCCTCATTGAAGATTCAAAGGAAGCAGGGTTTGGGGTGGGGCTGTGGCACATCTGATGGATCGCCAGAAAGATGTCATGGTTTCTGCCGTTTGATGCGAAGTGAGGTTTAGCTGAATGATGCGGGGGTGGATGTGCCAAGCCTTCAGTCATACTGAATTGGTATAGAAGGTCATGGGATTGGAATGGTGCACAAGGCTTGGGTGTTGGCATTCCTTGGCTCCTTGTCCCTCACCACCTACCTGCCTACGCATATCACTAGGAAGTAACTGACAACAGCTCAAGTACTTGAGTCCCTGTCACCCACATGGCTAAACAGGATTGGGTTCCACACTGGCTCAGCCCTGGATGTGGCAGGCATTTTAAGAGTAAACCAATGAATGGAAAAAATCTCTGAGTCCCTGTCTCTCTGCCTTTCAAACAAAATGAAAATAAATTTTTAAAAAATTTGAAGAAATTGGTTTTAAAAAAGCTAGAATCTGGAAATCATGTGTGATTCGTGTGGGGACCTCCATGTTACAAACAAAAATACCCCAATCCTGCTCCTTGGTCTCAAAAGGATGCATGAGTTTGCATACCTTTCAGCGTAGTCCCAGAAGCAGATCCACCTGGAACCTGGTTTCAAGAAGCCAGTGGAGCCACAGCCCTTCAGCTCCCCTAACTGCCAATCACTGGGGCAGAATAAATAAAGCAAGGTGAGCCTGGAACTCAACACAGCTGGAACAGAGGTCCTCGTCTTCCTGAGAGAATCTCAGAGGGGAGGTGGACATTGGCAGTAAGCAAGCTGCTCAAGTTTAGTGAAATAATACAGCTGGCAGGCCAAGCAAGGCGTCTCGGCAGAGAATCCGAAGCCCCGCCTGCACTCAGACTGCATTTCCTAGGGGTCTGGGGGCCCACGGTTCTCCTGCTCCCGCCCTCTTCCTCTGGGATATGGCTGGGCCTGCAACCTGTGAAATTCCTCCCGGCACGGGCGGAGACGCTTCCAGCGCGGTGTGCGGTGTGCCGGGGAGCGCGAAAGCCGGCTCCATCTCCTCACGCCGCCCCGCGCCGTGTGCGTTCTTCAGCCTCTCACACGCCGGGGCTAATGCCTACCTTTCTACCTAACAAGCTGAAGGCAATGCGACTCGCATTCCTTTTCCGTCGCACTTGTCTTTTTTTTTTTTTTTTTTTTACTGGGTTCCTGGCTCTCAAAGTCCACCCAGATTTCCCGGTCCCTTATCTCACTGTGGCCTTATAACCCAGGCCGCTGAAATGCCTTCTCTGGGGTGGTTTGGGCCCTGGGGGCGACGGGCAGGACTGCGTTCTCCCCGCACCTGGCGCCACGCGGGGCGTTAGCGCGCCGACCGCGGCCCGCAGCGCCAGCACGCGGAGGCGGCGCCACACGGCCGCCAGGGGGCGCCGGCGCCTCAAGTCCGCGCGCCATGGCGGCGTCGCCCAGACCTGGAAGCAGAGGTGGCCGGCCTACCAGGAGCGGCGACGGGGCTCGGGAGCCCGCTCAGGAGCCGGGCCCCAAGGTCCCTTACGGCGGCCAGCCCCGGCGGAGGGCGCACCCGCACCTCCATCCCCCTCCCGACGCTCCGCCGAGGACCAGGGCGCGCTCGGCGCCGCGCGCACCTCGGGCCCCACTCCCGCCCCGAGCCCCGAGGCCTGCTAGCGGGCGGCGGCCAGGTGTTCAGAGGGGAACGACCGCAGGGCCGCGGCGCCGGCGTCGCGCCCCGGCCTCGGCGGACAATGGCCGCAGGCGCTGCGAGCATCGCGCCCGGCTCGGAGGCGCTGGAAGCCCCGCCCCCGGCCGGCGCCCTGACAACGCGGGCGGGCCGGGCCGCGCCGCCTGCTCCCCGCCCCTCGGCGGCCGGCGCCAGGCGGGGCCCGGGCCAGAGCGCCGGCGCTGCCGCAGGAGCAGCGGCTGCTGCAGAGCGGGGCCGGGGCCGGGGCCGGGGCCGGGGCCGGGGCCGGGGCCGGGGCGCCCTCCCGCCCACCTCCTCCCGCCATGAGCCAGGGAAGCCCGGGGGGCTGGGCCCCCGTCGATGCCACCCCGGGGCCCCCGGCGCCCCCCAACCCCTTCGTGCACGAGTTACATCTCTCCCGCCTCCAGAGGGTTAAGGTGAGGCGTGGGCAGGGGGCTTCGGGAGCCCTCGCGGCCAGAGGGAGACAGGGCCCATGTAGAGCCCTGCGGCAGATGGGCTCGGGGATCCGGGCTGCGTGGCTTGCGCAGCAGGCGTCGGGAGGTGCGCACGTGGGGGCGGCCGGGGGTGGGTGGGCAGGAGCCTTGGAGGGGACGCGATGGGTCACCTCGAAGGTGTGAAAGAATCGAGGAGGTGGGGATGGAGGACTGGAGGGGACCCAGGAGTAGAGGAGATGGAGGAGCCTGGGAAACGCTGTCTGCGTCCTGCGGAGCTGACAGGCTTGGAAGGGGTCGGATGCTCCGGGAAGCCGAGGTTGGGGGCGGGGGCGTGCGCACGGCTCCTCCGGGGCTCTGACTTGGAGGGAGGACGGTTCCGGGCCCGGAGCCTGCGCCCCTGCGCCCTTCCATCACCCCCTTTGCCCGTTCCCCCCACCTCCAGGCCCCGCACTGCAGCACCTCCCGTTGGGGGCAGGGTTGGCCACAGGAAGTGGAGGTGGTGTGGGCAGGGAGCGTTCAAGGTGTCTGCTGTCATCGCCTCCCCTGAGGCGGGCTCCAGGGACTAGGTTTGTTTACCTCCTCTTTCCCCAGGGCAGCCTATGGAGTTACCTTGGCTCCTGGCAACCCTTGAGTCCTGGGTAGGGTCCAGCCCTTTGCCATCCCCCCAGTGCCAGGGGATTGCTGCTGGGCAGTACTGGAGACCGACCCACTGAAAAGCGCACCTTCGATGTCTCCAGCCCTCTGCCTCCCAAGCCCAAAGTGGGAAGAACCATGCACCTGGTTTCTGTTGGACATAGGAGCTATTTATGGAAAGGGAGTTGGGGGAGGAGGCCCTGCCTCCAGCGGACTCCATAGCAAGCACAGTGCTAGGCGCTCTCACGGGTTTTCTCTTTAAGTGTTCCTAGCAGCCCTGCCCAGTACTTGATGCGGTTTGTGCCTTCGGTTTTATAGGTGGGGTGGGGACCAGCTGCGAGATGTGAGAACAGGAGGCCCTGCGCTCTTCATCTTCCACCCTCTTGCCCTCCTTGGGTCCCAGCCCCTCTCCTGTTGGCACGCCACTTGGCACCTGCAAGGGGTGGTGGCTCCTGGGTCTGTCCCTGTGGGAGGGGGTCCCTGGCCGTGGCGGAGCGTCATCTCCCAGCTCTGCAGTGGCATTCTCTCCCTCTGCAGTTCTGCCTCCTGGGGGCACTGCTGGCCCCCGTCCGAGTGCTTCTGGCCTTTATCGTCCTCTTTCTCCTCTGGCCCTTTGCCTGGCTGCAAGTAGCCGGTCTCACTGAGGAGCAGCTTCAGGAGCCAATCACAGGATGGAGGAAGTAAGTGGGGGAAGGGATGGACCCCTTTCTTGTTTCCCTGCTGTCCGTGCTGCCCCCACTGTGAGAAGATGAGAGGGCTGTGAAGTGCACCTGCCCAGCCTGGGTTGGTGAGATGAGGCAGCCAGCCCCGGCCAGGTTCCCTGATCCCCATCTCTAAGGGATGTTACCTGACCTTTCCCGAAGGGGCCAGAGACTCCAGCCCCGTGGCCAAAGTATTTGAGGGCAAAAGGGAGACCCTGCTTTCCTGGGTTCCTGAACCTTGGGGGTGGAGAGAGGTCCCAGTGCCATCCCCTCAGACATCTGACCTTGCTCTGGCAGGACCGTGTGCCACAACGGGGTGCTGGGCCTGAGCCGCCTCCTCTTCTTCCTGCTGGGCTTCCTCCGGATTCGTGTTCGGGGCCAGCGGGCCTCTCGCCTTCAAGCCCCTGTCCTTGTGGCTGCCCCCCATTCCACTTTCTTTGACCCCATTGTCCTACTGCCCTGTGACCTGCCCAAGGTTGTGTCCCGAGCTGAGAACCTCTCTGTGCCTGTCATTGGAGGTAAGAGAGTTCAGTGTGGGAGGAGGGGAGGGTGATGGTTCCAGGCCAAGGGGACCTGAGGCACAGGGGAGAGAAGGAGGGGAAACAGAACACAGACTGACTGCTGGCGAGTGAACTGTAAAGTAACCCCACTGATCAGCTGGTCTCCCAGGACTAGGCCATAGAGCCGGTTCTCTAAAAGGGCAACGTGCAATCCTGGGGTTGTCCCCCAGGCAGAGAGGAAGCTGGGAAACATCGCACACTGTGAGGAAGTGGAGGCTGTGAACGCAGTGCCCCCAGTAGGGGCCAAGTGACTGCTCCCTGTATCCTTTCCCAACCGCAGCCCTCCTCCGATTCAACCAAGCCATCCTCGTCTCCCGGCATGACCCAGCTTCCCGGCGCAGAGTGGTGGAGGAGGTCCGAAGGCGTGCCACCTCCGGAGGCAAGTGGCCCCAGGTGGGTAAGGGTCTGCCAGCCCCCCCCACGTGCTCCCGAAGAGGCCCCCCCAGCCCTCCCCATCTCATGCCTTTCTGGTTTCTCTCCCAGGTGCTCTTCTTCCCTGAGGGCACCTGTTCCAACAAGAAGGCTTTGCTTAAGTTTAAGCCAGGTGAGTGGAGAGTGGGTGGTAGGGCGGTAGGCAAAAGGAGGCCCAGATTTGGGGAGGGGCTCTGGAAATGGCCACCCTGGTAGGGTGGGAAGGGTTGGGGGAGGAAGGGACGCAGGGAACCTGCTAGCTGACGCTGATGAGTCCAGGAGTCTGAGAGAAAATGATAAAAGAATGCAGCATGGCCAGGTGTCCCTTGAGGTCTGCCCCAGACCCCTGCACTTTGTGCCTCTGGCTAACCCCTTGCACTAACCTCTGCTTGGTGGGGGTGGGGGTTGGAAATGGGATTCAGGAGCTTTCATCGCGGGGGTGCCCGTGCAGCCTGTCCTCATCCGCTACCCCAACGGTCTGGTGAGTCTTGGTCCAAGGAGGCTCCGAAGGGATGCGCCCTAAGTGGGAGTTGTCGGAAACTGCTGGCGGGGGGGAGGGGGGACCTGGAGTGAGGTCAAGGCCTCTGCTCCGTGGCGGGGGGAGGGGCTGGAGCCAGGTCAAGGCCTCTGCTCCGTGGAGGGGCCTGGAGGGGGGGCCTCAAGGCCTCTGCTCCGTGGGGGGGGGGTCAAGGTCTCTGCTCCGTGGGGGGGGGTGGGGTCAAGGCCTCTGCTCCGTGTGGGGGAGGTCCTGGAGTGGGATCAAGGCCCCTGCTCCGTGGGGGGGAGGCTGGAGCCAGGTCAAGGCCCCTGTTCCGTCGGGGGGGGGGGGGGTCAAGGCCTTTGCACCTTGAGCACTGGCCGGTTCCAGAGAGGTAATGCTCTTCTGCCCCACCTCTGCTTCTCCCCTAGGACACCACCAGCTGGGCGTGGAGGGGCCCTGGCGTGTGAGTTCTGGGGTCCTCGGGGTAAAGGTGGGGGCAGGGTCTGTCGGAATTCCTGGCCCAGCCTCTTTCTGGAGAAGGAGGTACCCCTTCCTCCTCGGCCCCCCTGTAGAGCCCAGCAGTGCCTGCAGTCGTCCTGCCATGACGCCAGCTCCCTCTCCCTTCCCGACATCTCTCAGGGCTCTCTCCCTCAGTCTCTTCCGGAGAGCCGTCTCCACCAGGCACGCCCCTTGCCTTTCCTGTGACCCAAGCCTGTGGCCAGCCGCTCATCTCTCTCCCTCGCCGACCCTTCCCTCGGTCACCCAGCCGACTGTGAGGCCGGGAGTCCGTGTTTATGTTGAAGGGCAGCACTTTCCCACCCTGAGCCCCGTCCTCAGGGTGGGAGGAGCCATCCTTAGAGTGGTGAGTGCCGTGGTCTCTGTTCCCTTAGACTGAAAGTCCTCTGGCTCACAGCCTCTCAGCCCTGCAGCGTCGTGGATGTGGAGGTACGGCCCCACCACCGTGGGCAGGGTCCGAGTGGGTATGCCAGTCACCGGAAGCCTTGGGAAGGAGGGAGGGAGTGGTCACCCCTCATTCTGATAAGAACTGTGTGTGTTTCAGTTCCTCCCTGTGTATCACCCCAGCCCGGAGGAGAGCAGGGACCCCACCCTCTACGCTAACAATGTCCAGAGGGTCATGGCACAGTGAGTATTCCACAAAGTATTTCCTGGATACTCAGCGCAGAGCAGCCACAAGATGGGGTCAGAGGGGCGGGGTCTTGAGACGAAAAAAGGGAAATGGCCAAGGGAAGCACGAGTGGATGGCAGGGACTGAAGAGGGCACAGTTGAAGAGGTCTGCCCCGTCTTCCTGGTCGGCAGAGCCGAGTCAGCCGGGAGCTCTCAGCGGTTCTGCTTCCCCTCCTCTCCATCCCATCCTTCATCCCCTAGGGCCCTGGGCATTCCAGCCACCGAGTGTGAGTTTGTAGGGAGCTTGCCTGTGATTGTGGTGGGCCGGCTGAAGGTGGCGTTGGAGCCGCAGCTCTGGGAACTGGGAAAGGTGCTTCGGAAGGCTGGGTAAGTGGCCTTGAACATGAGGCTCTCAAAGGACTGAGTCATCTCAGCAGAGCAATACCTGGGCATGTACGGGGAGCACTCGTGGGGTTGGAGCCAAGGTCCTGCTGCGTGGTATGTCTAGAAAGAAACTGAGTCAGCTCTTTGCCTTCAACAATTCCATTGTAGGCTGTCCCCAGGCCGTGTGGACGCTGGGGCAGAGCCAGGCCGGAGTCGAATGATCAGCCAGGAAGAGTTTGCCAGGCAGCTGCAGCTCTCTGATCCTCAGACGGTGGCTGGTGCCTTTAGCTACTTCCAGCAGGTAAAGGAGCTGGAATGCAGAGGGCTTACTCTCCCACCAACATGCCCAGGATCCAAGAAGCTTACCCTAGTGGCCGTGGTAGTCACACTGCTGCCTGGTTTGGAGTCTGCGCTGAGTATTTAACAGCTGTTGCTAGATGGGCGTCTACCGAGATCCACTGGGCGATGCACACTTGTATCAAGTACCTGGGCCCTGAAGGATTACTGTGAGGAATAATAAAGGAGGCATAACCCATCCACGTGTGCATACGTTTCTGAAGCCAGTTTAAAGACTGGCAGCGATGGGGACCCTGTGGGGCTCTGAGGTCGTCAGAGACGAGTCATGAGGTTAGGTGAGAAGGTGGCACACAGAAGCAACAGCACTCAGGGGTGAGAAGGCTGAGAGTTTGAGGCCCAGAAGCTCTCGTAATATGTGGGAAGATTTTATTAAATACTTAGAGCTTCTCTGGGTGATTCCTGACTCTCTCAAGAATCTCAGCAACCTATTCCCAGGATTTAAATCAGGTTCCCCTCCCAAATTGCAAGAATGCCAGAGACTTAATGTTTATAAAGCCAGCAGTGCTCTCGATCTTTCTGCTGTCAGCAGCAGGCTGTGGTCCTCAGCGTGCTCTGCAGAGACAGGCGGTGACGAGCTATGCAGATTCCTTAGACTGCGGCAGACTCTGCCTAGAAGGAGCTTCCTCCCCTAGCCTGAAGCAGAGCAGAACCCAAAACCCAGATGCCACGTGAGAGCCGGCACAGCAGGCTTCGCTCTTGGGTTTTGGCAGAGAGGAGGCCAGCAGGCCCCCTTTCAAGTGTGTTGGACCAGTTCTTCCACATAGGCTGAGTCAGAGGAGAGAACCAGTTTGTCCAGACTGGGGGCCAGGGATGCCCCACCCGAGGTTTCTCAGAAAGACGATGGCAACTTCAGCATGTCTAAGGGATTCCCCAGACACTGCTGGGAGATCCCCTTCTGGCAGCTTTCTCACCAGGTGACTTGGTATAGCTTGAGCAAGCTTATGACCTCAGAGAACTGTCACAGATCCTGCAGACTTTGGGTTTGCAGGTCTGAGAGGAGCAGGCGGGGGGCATCACACCATCCCTGCTCAGAAGAGGGAGGGGCCCGCATCTGGAGAGCAGGAGGAAAGAAGGCAGGATCTCCTGCATGGCCCTGGTTTCTGTTGCCTTGCAGGATGCCCAGGGTTTGGTGGACTTCCGCGATGTGGCGCTCGCACTAGCAGCTCTAGATGGGGGCAGGAGCCTGGAGGAGCTGACCCGCCTGGCCTTTGAGGTACTGGAGGTGGGATGTACGTGGTGACTACACTCACCCCGCACCAGGAGGCCGTGTGGCTGCTCTGCCCAGTAGCTTCTAGAGAGTAGGTTTTTTGGTATCCTACCCAGTGCCACACTGCTGAAAACTGCAGAGCCCCAGTGTCTCCATGCTGAGGGCCTAGCAGGAAGAGGGCAGAAGCTAGGAAGTTTGCAGTCGGACAGGGCCTGTGCACAACACTTTCGGAAGAGGAGGAGCAGATCTGTGGGGCAGCGTACAGCAAGAACTTGACTGTGAACCTCTCTTTCCCAAGCTCTTTGCTGAGGAGCAGGCAGAGGGGCCTGGCCGCCTGCTGTACAAAGACGGATTTAGCACCATCCTGCACCTGCTGCTGGGTTCACCCCACCCTGCTGCCACGACTTTGCATGCTGAGCTGTGCCAGGCAGGACCCAGCCAAGGCCTCTCCCTCTGTGAGTCACTGCCTCCCGGCCCCTGCACAGGCACTTGGGGCACTGTCAGCACTGGGGCTTGGAGAAGAAAGCCCTGGGCCAGGCAGGAAGGAGGGTCAGTGCCCAGTACTGGGGACTCAAGTCTTTGAGAGGTGAGGCTGGGAGGAACAGGCCGGACAAGAAGCCGAGATGGCAGACCTGGAGTTGAGAAGTTAAAGGATCAGAGGGGCAGCACGTGCGCGTTCTGAGACGAGCAGATGTCCTGGCCCTCGTTCTTAGGTCTTTTTGTTTTTCCCTATCTCATTTGTCCAGGTCAGTTCCAGAACTTCTCCCTCCATGACCCACTCTATGGGAAGCTGTTCAGCACCTACCTGCGCCCCCCACACACCCCTCGAGGCACCTCCCAGATGCAACGTGCCTCGTCCCCAGGCAGCCCCACTGCTCTGGCCAATGGCACTGTACAGGCGCCCAAGCAGAAGGGTGACTGAGCACCTCAGCCCCTACCCCCACCTCCGCGGCTTGCACCCAGCCCCGCACACTCAGGGCAGCGCCAGGGGCCTACCCTATGCCTCAACCCCGATTCTGCTCCTGTTTGATTTTTGTTATTGTTGTTTGTTTGAAGTTGATTTCAATTTTTTGTTTGTTTGGGTTTTTTTGTAAGAAACTATTTTATATATAAATATAAATCTATATATATATATCTATTAAAAAAAATGAAGCTCAGTCACACTGCTGGTGTCATTCTTCGCGATGGAAAGGGATAAATAGTCACAGGATGCCCTTGGAGGATCCGGAAGGTTCCGAAGGTCAGGCCTCTTAGGTACGGTTAAATGAGTTCTCCTCACTCCCTGATTGGATAGGGCTCCTCCTCATACAGAAATCATCCCTAGAGACTTCATGGCTTCCCCTTGTGTCGGCATCTCCTTCCTCATGAACCTGTTCTCAGCCTGTTCCTTTCCATTCCCTCTTGCTTTGTCCTCATTAGAGATTAAAAAATAGCTTAGTACCACTCTGCATTTAATAACCCTCCTGAGGCTTGATGCCATCACCTGCCGTGGGAGCAGGTGGGACAAACTACATCAGACGGCTTCTCCCACAAGAGAGCAGAGGACATTCAGTCCTTGCTGTCCAGCCCTGCAGGGAAGGAAAACCCCCCCAACATGCTGTGTCTGCACACAATTAGGAGAATTCAGAGAATTAGCTCTTATCCCAGTGATCTGACAGGTTAAAAAAGAAAGTTCTACAGACTTAACGGGTGGCAGAGAATGCTAATAGTACGACATCTAGGTAATCCCTCCCAATGCCAGATCCAGGCGTGCAACACGGGGTGAATAAAGTGGTCACGGGAGACACCAGACTCCCATTTGGGGACCCGAAAGCCGGTGTGTTGCCGAGATAAGGCTGGAGCAGAGGTAAGGTGTCTGGAGCCATAAAATCGGGGCACCCCCACCTCCGTTCATGGCATCTCTCCCTGTTTGACAGCAAAGGCACTCAACAACGGGAACATCTTTCAACAGCAAAAAAAAAAAATGTTTATTTTTGCCACACAACTCTTTCCAAAAGAACTTCGCACTCATTTCTGAACAAGGGGACCACCTGCTCGCCACTTCTGCAGAACACAGCAACACTGGGCAGAGGCTGAGGCTCCGGCTGTGGGGAATGGCAGGTGGGACAGGATGGTGCTGCTGCTGCTCCCTACTGGCTACGGCGGCGTTTCTTCCTCCTGCCCGTGACAGAAGTGTCACGCCGCCTCTTTCGCGGCTGTGAAGCTCGAACTACTACTCCCAGGGCTGAGGGTTTCTCCCCAGAGACCCTAAGTTGAGAGTCTGGGCAGGCTCTCTTTTCAGTAGGGGCTGAACCTCCAACAAGAGCTCGCTTGCCAGCCTTGGCCACCGGATATAGAGGTTGACCAAGGCCTCTTTCCTCTGCGGAGGGAGGCTGGGATGCTCTCTGCACACCCTGACCTCCGGAGGTGTGCTGAGGGCTGGGGGCAAGGGCCCTGGGCGCTAGGCTAAGTTTAGAGGCCAAGAGGTAGGCAAAGTTGGAGAGGTCTTCATCTTCCTCGTCCAGTTCCTTCCTCTGCTCCCTCTTCTTCTCTTTCTCCTTTCCTCGGGCCCCATGTGCAGAGCTGTGTCTCTCACTAACAGGAGAGGTTTCTCTCAGGGCTAAGGCATTCCGGGTTCCCCACCTCGGGGAAGCGCCTACAAGGCCTTTGGGGGATGCTGACTTGGGGGCCCTCTGCGTGTGAAGCTTTAGATGCTCTTTTAAAGCAGGGCCTTTGCGCTTAGACAGGTTGGGTTTCTCCCTGCCCTCTCCCCAGCCAGTGTCCTTGCTGACCTCTATCTGGAGGCCACGGTCATCTCTGCTACCTAGTATGTGGACGTGCTCTGTGGTTTCCAACAGAGGAGAAAAGGAATCGCCTCTGTCCCCTGTCACTTGACTAGCCTCAGGGAAGGAGTTCCCCCGGGTCCCCAGGACAAGGAAGCTGTCTTGGCATGCAGGCAGCAGGGTCTCTGCAGAAGACCCCATGGTGGGGACACTGATTCTGCTTTCCAGCCGTGGGGAGCAGCCTTCAGCCCACAGACCCCTGGGATCCTGTAGGGTCTCAGCACTTTGTTCTCTATTCTCTTTGGGCCTCAAGGCTGGGCTCTTGGCCCTCCTCAGGGGTCCTGGCAAGCTGCAACAGTTTCTCTTTTCTAAGGCAGGTGTGGCGCCTGTGCCTCCACAGGGAAGGACACTGCTGCCTACATCCCCAGGTGCTACGGCTTCTCCGGGACCCAGAGAAAAGTTGCTTTCAGACCCCAGGGCCTGGCTGCCTCCCAGGAGCGCAGTTACACGTCCCCCATCCTGAAAGTTCTCTATGACCTCTTTGATTTGTAAGGGCAACTCCAGGCTTACGGCATCTATCTCACTAGGCAGCCATAGGCCTGGGCTCAGAGAGGCTCCTTCCCTAGCCCTAGCTGCTCTAGGGGAACGGTTCTGATCATAGCCTGGGACTCCGGGAGGGTCTTGGTCATTTCCCCATATGGTTTCTGAAGAGCCTTCCCAGGGCACAAGTGCCCCCGTCTGTGCTCCCTGACACCCCAGGACCTGCTTTTCTAATCCAGGTTCTCGCAGAGGAGCCAGCTCTGCCAGTCTGACATCCAAACAGGAAGTCTTGGGCTGCGGGTCTTCCCGCCAGCAAAGAGGCAGGGCCTCTGAAGTCCTGTCAGCCACCGGGCAGCACCCAGGGCACGCAGCACTTCCTACATGGTCATCCTGACGTGGAGATGCCCGCTGTATAACCTCTGCAGACCCTCTTCTCTTGAGGCCCAAGGATGCCTGAATTCCCTGTGGAGCTGCAAGTTCTAACTGCAGGTCCCAGCTGCCCGAGGGTGTCAGAGTGTCCCCGTCCCTGTGCACCCACCTTGGGTCATCAACGGCTCGCTCCTGCCCACCGTGCACCTCTCTTGCTCGCTTTCCTGCAGAAGCAGCCTTCCCAAGGCGAGGAGTGCCCCCAGCCCCCCGAGACCCGGGTGAGGGCCGAAGCCGCCCACCCACGTCTTCCTCCTCATCGGAAACAGAAGGACTTGAGTCCGATTGAGCTCCGCTGCAGCTTGGAAGCGCCTCCCCATCCTCCTCTTCCAAGGCCAGGAGCCGCTTCTGAACTAGCTGGAAGGGAATAGACAAATGGGTTCCATTGATAGCTGGGAGAAGGGGTGGCCGAGGTGGGGGGGGGGTGGTGGTGGTAGGAGCTGGTTTTTGGACAGGACAGGGCAGGCAGGCAAGTGGCTTGAGTGATAATACCACACAGATAACACAGTTCTTTTTTCCCACCTTTTTCCCACTTTTTTTTTTTTTTTTTTTTTAAAGCTAGAGTTAGTGAGAAAGAGAGAGAGAGACAGAGAGAAAGGTCTTCCATCTGATGGTTCATCCCTCAAATGGCCACAACAGCCAGAGTTATGCCAATCCGAAGCCAGGAGCCAGGTGCCTCTTCCTGGTCTCCCATGCGGGTGCAGGGGCCCAAGCACTTGGGCCATCCTCCACTGCCCTCCAGGCCACAGCAGAGAGCTGGCCTGGAAGAGGAGCAGCCGGTACTAGAACTAGCGCCCATGTGGGATGCCGGCGCTGCAGGCAGAGGATTAACCAAGTGAGCCACGGCGCCAGCCCATTTTCCCACCTTCCTGTGCCCTATCTCCATGCTTTGATCCCTTATACTCTTCCTTTCTTGTCTCCACAGCCCCCTGCCTACTTGTTCTGCACCCAGAGCCCAAGCTGTTTGTATCTAGAGACAGTGCTCAAGACAGTATCACATTAGATAAGATCATGCAAGCTTCTTATTCTAATATTCCCTGTCTCCCAGGTTTTACCTGGGCAACAGTGAGTCCTTCTTCTTGCTCCAGCTCCTCAAGTAAGGCCAGGGGATCCCTCTGTTGTTCTGGGGACAGCAGATCTGCCAGAAATCGAGGGTGAATGACAGCTTCCACCTGGGGAAAGAAGGAAAGGTGATGTGTTTCTTTAAGAGGATTTAACATCTTTCACCACTGGGATAGCTGTAAACCAGGACCACCACCAGCTACACACATCCACACGTGTGCGTGCATGCACACATATTTCTCAGTTACAGAATACAGCCAAATTCCTACCGCCTTGCACAGAATTTCAGATCCTTTGTTCCCCCACAGTGACCACCCCCAGGATCCGCTGGAAATCAGCTGTTCAGGCCCCGCATACCTTGGAGACAAAGACCTCCTGAGAACACAGCTCATCGATGTAGCTCAAGAGGTCTGGATCTGGGTCCACCTCTTCCCTGTCCTGCTGCTCCTCTTCCTCTTCCCATTTTCCATTTGACTCCCCAGTAGCCAGGAAACTCCCTACTAGCCCTTCCATGATGTCAGCGTATTCTTTCACAGCTTCTGGCGGGATCTCCTTGGGTGCCTCAGGAACTGGAGGTTTCTGGGGTTTACGCTGCCGCCGGCGGGGGGCCCGTGCCTTGGAGGCTGTCTTCTTGGGAATGTACACTAAGGGAAGAGATGGGAAGGAGAGTGGGAAGTGGCACGGAAGCCATGGCTTGCTTCCACCTCCCAGCTCTAAGGACAGTAATATGGGCACACAATAAGTGAGTACAGCCTGGATCAAGTCAACCTGAATGAGTACCAGCCATGGCAGAAGACGGGAAGCTAGGGAGACTATGAATCACTGTAGGAGCAATCTTGGAACTCCCTGATGTAGCCCCATTTCTTAGGCAGTTGAAGTAACGTATGCCCCACTTAACATCTAGATGAGTTGGCCAAGATCAATACCTAGTTCAGGACAGAGGGAAACACTGAACCCAGCTTCCTAAGGGGTGTCTTGTTTGGAGTATCAAATGCCACTCCCTGCAGGGAAATGCAGTAGCAAGGGTAATGCCGTCCCTAATCCATGTCTGGCTTCAGTGTGCCTCCCTTTGAGCCTTTGGCCCACAGCTCCTTCCGGGCTTGGGCAGCCTTACCTGGCTGTTGACAAACCTCAGGGGCCAGGGGAGCTGCTGGATCACGTTTCAAAGGGGCTGCAGGAGACAGACCCTGGGACCCATTCAGCAGCTGTGTGTTTTGAATCTGCATCTCCTCTTCAGCCTCAAACTCCATGAATCTGCAGAGGATGAGAAACACACAGGCCATGCTGAGAAGATCAGTCCCATCAGGAACCCAAGCACAAGGCAGTAGCCAAGCACGGCTGGGAAGTGCCCTCCTTAAGGCAAAGCCAGAGCGAATCACCCAGAGGGTAGTTAGTGCTCACAGGTGGCCTAACACCAGTTCTAGGGAAACCTCACAAGGTCACCATATAGTGCCTTCATGCACCACTGAGGAAGGTCATAAGAAAATGGACAATCTAGAATGATCTAGAGCTTGTAAACCCCAGGACACAGCCCTGACTTACACTTCTTTCCCATACCTGCCTCATCCAGCTTCATACACTGCATACAGCAGCCCTTCACGTCAAGTTCAGATACACAACAACCTGCAGGGCTCTCTCTTTCAAGCAGGCCCTTCCTCCAGGCCTCCTCTGACCCTGCCTACAACCATAAAGAATGGCTGAATTAGTGAGGCAGGGCCTGGGGTTGCAATTCAAGGCAGTTCCCCCAGGAGGCAGTGCTGAGACCCAGAAGTCTGGAGGCTGAGACTTGGCAGGGTAAATCTAGCAGGCATGCGTGGACCCAGATTTGGGGAAGAAAGTGGAAGCTAGGCTTGAGGAAAGGGTTCATTCTGCTTAGTTACTTCTTTAGCCAAAAGAAATCCTGAAGAAACGGGGACTAAGAGCCAGGCGACCACCCTGGCCTCTCCCGACCAGCCTCTTCCAGAACCAGCCCCTTCTGGGGATGAGTGGGAAAGGATTTTCCAAAGGAGAGGTGGTCCTGAAGTTCTGTACCTACAGCCACTTGCCGCCTGGTCAGTGAGAAAAGACCCTGCCTGGCAGGGATTGCCCCAAGTGCTCGGTCCCTTCAACATTTTTACATCCATTGGGATCCAGTCCTATCCTAAAACCTGGAATATCAAGGTCACTACAGTGGCCAGTGCTGTGGCATGGCAGGTAAAGCCACTGCCTACGATGCCAGCATCCCATATCGGCAACCCGGAAGACGCTCCTGGCTTCAGATTGGCACAGCTCCAGTTGCAGTCATCTGGGAAGTGAACCAGCGGATGGAAGACCTCTCTCCCTCTTTCTCTCTCTGCCTCTCAAATAATTAAATAAATCATAAAAAAAAAATTGGGGGCTGGCACTGTGATATAGCGGGTAAAGCCACCGCCTGCAGTGTTGGCATCCCATATGGGTGCTGGTTTGAGTCCCGGCTGTTCCACTTCCAATCCAGCTCTCTGCTACAGCCTGGGAAAGCAGTAGAAGATGGCCCAGGTCGGTGCCGCAGCTCACTAGGCTAATCCTCCGCCTGCGGCACCGGCACACCGGGTTCTAGTCCCAGTTGGGGTGCCAGTTCTGTCTCGGTTGCCCCTCTTCCAGTCCCAGCTCTCTGCTATGGCCCAGGAGGACAGTAGAGGAGGCCCAAGTGCTTGGGCCCTGCACCCGCAAGGGAGACCAGGAGGAAGCACTTGGCTCCTGGCTTCAGATCAGCGTAGTGCACTGGCCGTAGTGGCCATTTTGGGGGTGAACCAACGGAAGGAAGACCTTTCTCTCTGTCTCTCTCACTGTCTAACTCTGCCTGTCAAAAAAAAAAAAAAAAAAAAGGAAGAAGAAGAAGAAGATAGCCCTAGCCCAAGTCCATGGGCCCCTGCACCCATGTGGGAGACCTGGAAGAAGCTCCTGGCTCCTGGCTTCGGATTGGCACAGCTCTGGCTGGGGAGTGAACCAGCAGATGGAAGACCTCTCTCTCTCTCTCTCTCTCTCTCTCTCTCTCTCTGACTCTCCTTCTATCTCTTTGTAACTCTTTCAAGTAAATAAAATAAATATTTTTAAAAAAAATTTTTATAAGTTGTTGTATAGATTCAAGGTCTGAAGAAAAGGGAGGATAGAAAAATCCAGAGTCAAGGTGATGGAAGAGGAGCCCCATGAGACTCTACCCTAAACTGCATCCCCCTCCTAACTTCCCTGCAATCCCCAAACACCTAGATACAAGCCTCGCTTGACTGCCCTTGCTGCTCAGCCACTCAGCCCACCTTGGGAGAAAGAGGGTTCATTGGACTCACTTTTCTGCCATCTCATAAAAGATCATCCGGTCAAAGTTGCTGGTGCGCTCCCACTCCTGCACAGCCCTTGGCAGTCCCTCCTCCAACGTCATAGTGGGCTTCAGCCGGGCCAGGGAACGGAGCACTGGGCTAAAACCCCCATCGGGTCAGTCACATTCTAAGTTAAGTCTCCCGCCCCATCTCCCTGTCCTGGAACCCGCCTCAATCCACATCCCCTGCCCCTCATCAAACCTAGAGTGCTTCTCAAACCTATTGCCCCACTTAGGATGAGACTTCAGGGTCCCAACCTCCCACCCCTGCTCCTCACACAATATCAAACAGATGTTTCTTCTCGCTGCCTGTTGAAATTAACCACATTAACAATGGGTCCCTGATTCTCATGGTGCCCTTCCTGGGCTAAGTATTAACAAGAAAGCAGCACATGTGCTTTAAGCCTTAAAGTAGGCTTACCCATGCTCAGAATCCTGCTTTAGGGCCGGCGCCGCGGCTCACTAGGCTAATCCTCCGCCTTGCAGCGCCGGCACACCGGGTTCTAGTCCTGGTCGGGAACTGGAGTCTGTCCCGGTTGCCCCTCTTCCAGGCCAGCTCTCTGCTGTGGCCAGGGAGTGCAGTGGAGGATGGCCCAAGTGCTTGGGCCCTGCACCCCATGGGAGACCAGGATAAGTACCTGGCTCCTGCCATCGGATCAGCGTGGTACGCCGGCCGCGGCGGCCATTGGAGGGTGAACCAACGGCAAAGGAAGACCTTTCTCTCTGTCTCTCTCTCTCTCCCTGTCCACTCTGCCTGTCAAAACAAAAAAAAAAAAAAAAAAAGGAAGAAGAATCCTGCTTTAAGGGGGGGAAAAAAAGGCAGTCCCTAACGCAAACAAATCTCTAATTAAAGGTTATGTGGTGTTTGTATTTATTGGTTTTTCAGTGTCTTTATCTCTGGGATACCCTCCAAGACAAACACCAATGTACATCCCTACTCCTAGAAGGCTCCTGAGCTCCCCTTCTGATCCAGAAAAAAATCAGGAGCCTAAAGTCAGGCCATCATTTTGACAGCTCTAACTTCCCTCCGATGTGCAACATTGTGCATCAAAACCACCTAGGGAGCTTGTTATTAACATGACCTGCAGGGCCCCAGGATCCCAGGAGGTCTGAGCATTCTACCAGCTTTCCAGACTGGGGAGTCTGGGCTGCTTGGAGCCCCTGAGGGTGGAGAGCAGGAGGAGGCCAGGACTAAAAGCTGAATGAGCCCAAGCACACCTTGGGAGCCCACCCTGGAAGATGCAGAGCTGTCTTGAGAAAGCAGGGCCTCAGTAAGACGCTGTCTGACTAGGACCTGTGGGAACCTCCATTCATTTGCTCCAGGGTCAGGGCTGGGTGGGGCTGTGGGGGTGGGGAAGATCCTTAGAATGCAGGCACTGGAAGAGCCGCATGTAGATCTTTTTAAAGTTTGGTAAATTTGTTTCATACAGTGGTTTACAGAAAACATGGAGGGTACAGAGAGCAAGCTGGTCTGGGCGTGAAGGAAAGAGATTTCCCAGAGACTAACAACTGCCCGGGACCCCTGGCACGCTGGCTAAGCACACGCTCTTAAGCAAGGACATTTGGGCCTTTTATGGATTCTTTTCCTCTTCTAGACTGCCTTTCAATAATAATAAAAGTTACCACTTAATGAAGCATTCTCTCTGCCAGCCATTCTAGCAAGCACTTTGCACGGCTGTGTCTTCAAAAAGTTCATGGAGAATGGATGATATGAAAAAAAAAAAAAAAACTATTCATGGGTTTCAAAAAAAATTTTGCACCCTAATAAAATCCCTTTTCAATTCCATTTTTCCACAAACTTTTTGAAGTACCCTTTTATATTAGCTCATTTAATCTTCTCAGCAGAAAACTGAGACGGAAGATGTTAAATGTCCTGCCCAGGATCACATATCTAGTGGACTGATGGAGCCTGGGCTTCCGACCACCAGGTCGGCTTTGGCAGCTCCCCATCCTGTTGGGAATTCTCCTGAACAGAATGGGGACCAGGAGAGAAGTGGCACAGCGCACACTGAGTCCAGGGCCTGCCCCACAGCACCCTGCCCTCTCCCAGTGCTCCCTCACCAGGCTGGTTTGGAGGCTGTGGGAAGACAGTCAAGGGGAGTGGGAGGACCCTGGCACTTGGAGTCAGGGACGTAAATCCAATCAGTGCTCCTGGCTTTATGACAGGATGCCTCCCTGACCTTCAGTCTTCTCTGTAAACAGGGGTTCCCATGAAAAGGCTCCCCTGGACTGACAGGGCTGTCGGGGTTTTTGTAGACATCGGAAAGCCTGTGATAAACTGGGGAGTGTTGCTGTTGTGACTGTTTGCAGCACCTGTATGCCCTGGAGACCTGGCCAAAGTTTTCCTAAGCAGCCTAAACTCCTGCCTCCATCCCAAAGTCCCTGCTCAATTTGCAAACCCTCAGTTCCTTAATCTCTGGTCTCCCCACTTACATAAGAAAGCAGGAAAGAGCTTCCGTGTCAGGACTTTGAGATAGGTGCCTCCGGGCCAAGGATTTGTAGCGCTGCCAGCGACGGAAGTTTTCGTAAACACCCTTGGAAGTACAGGAGAGGTCACCCAGCGGGGGCTGGGATCTGGCGGTGGCAGGGTCTCCTTCCTCAGGTGACCCTTGTGGCCCCGGCCAAGCTTTTTCCAGGGGCACCATAGGTGCCAGTTGGGCAGCTTGCGCGGGAGCCTGAGGAGGAAGGCCTGAGGGTCCCTCCTGGCTCATGCCAGCAGCTTTAGGGGGCAGAATGGCCTTCACAGTAGAGGCTGTCACAAAGCGAGTTGGGGGGCCCTCAGTGTCCGAGGCAATCCAATTGATGGCTGTGGGAGTAAGGATGAAGTTCTGAGCTTGCGAGGGCTCAGCCGGGCTCCCTTCTGTCTTGACCGTGACTATGACCTTACTAGCCCCAGCCCCACTGGGGCCAGGAATCCCATCCCCTGTCATCAGCAAGGGGCTGGGGAAAGCAGAGAGCACCAGAGGATTATTTCCTGAGAATGCCGAAGGCACAGGGGGCTGTGGAGGTGGGTCCCAGGGGGGCTGGTCTGGCGGGCCAGGAGTAGGAGGGGGAAAGGGAAGTGCAGCGAAAGGAGACAGGGCAGCACCAGGTTTCATGGTCATGTCCGGTCCTGGCAATGGAGATGCTGTTGAGACAAAGAAAAGGAGAGAATGGAGCCGGAGAAAAGGAGACCAGAAGTTAGGAATCTGCGCTAGCTGAGAAGTCCTGTGTTAGAGGAGTTGCCCCTTGTCAACAAGACACTGTCTATCAGGAAGAGGCAAGCCCAAGCCACCACCGCCTCTGAGAGCTTCTCTAAGCCAGGGGATGCCTGGTGGACCCTCCCTGCCAGCCAGCCCCACAGGCTGTTTAGCAAGACAGGAGATAGGGTTGACACCTCTGAAAGAAAAACAGCCCGTGGCAGACTCAGAGCAGCAGCGGAACTAGTTCAGAGAAGTTCTGGCTCCTCTCCAGGTACCCACAGGGCCCTTGAAAAGGAGGCAGTTTCAAAAAAGATTACTGGGGGTCTGGGCTGGGGCGTAGGGGGTTAAAGCCCCGGCTTGCAGCACCAGCACCCCGTATGGGCGCCAGTTTGTGTCCCGGCTGCTCCACTTCTGATCCAGCTCTGTGCTATGGCCTGGGAAAGCAGCAGAAAATGGTCCAAGTCCTTGGGCCCCTGGGTGGGAGACCCAGAAGAAGCTCCTGGCTCCTGACTTCGGATCAGCTCAGCTCTGGCCGTTGTGTGGTCATTTGGGGAGTGAACCAGCAGATGGAAGACCTCTCTCTCTCTCAAATAAATAAAATCAATCTTAAAAAAAAAAAAAAAAATGGGTCCGGTGCTACGGTGCTATGGCGCAGCAGGTTAATGCCCTGGCCTGAAGCGCCGGCATCCCATGTGGGCGCCGGTTTGATGAGACCCGGCTGCTCCACTTCTGATCCAGCTCCCTGCTATGGCCTGGGAAAGCAGTGGAAGATGACCCAACTGCTTGGGGCCCTGCATCCACGTGGGAGACCTGGAAGAAGCTCCTGGCTCCCAGCTCCTGGCTTTGGATCGACGCAGCTCTGACCACTGCGGCCAATTGGGGAGTGAACCATCAGATGAAGACCTCTCTCTCTCTCTCTGTCTCTCCTCTCTCTGTGTAACTCTTTCAAATGAATAAATAAGTCTTTAAAAAAAATCATTGGCCCATCTCCTGCTCCTTTTCCCTTTCCTGTCAGCATCTTCACTTTCTCTCCTAAAACAACACAATGAAAGCTGCGGTGCCCTTGTCCCATAACACCTTGCATACATGTACGCTTCCTATTCCCACCTATTCCAAATGGGATTCACAGCCCCCGCCCTCTGTTCCTAGGTCCTCTGTGGCCTCTGCCGCCACTCATGGAAGTGCAAATCCCAGGAGAAGGTATGTGGATTAGATGTTTGACTCCCAGAAATGTTGTATAACATCCAGGAATAGCTAACCAGAGAGGATTAGATAAAGACCAGGAAATGGCCCTGGAGAGGGAGGTTTTCAGTCGCTCTGGACATGTTGAAGTTTGGCAGTGCTTGGGGCTGCTAATAGCAGACACTGAGGGTCCACTAGGAACAAGGCACTGAGCTAGCGCTGAGGCAGGGACAGCTGAGTCAGGAACTGCTCCTGCTGTGGAGGAGCTGTGTGGACACTAGGCAAGGAGGCCAGGGGTAAGAACACACGCATATACTTTGTTAATCATGACCTGTGTCTCCCAGGGCTTTTAATAACAGTAAAGGTGGGAAACCTGCCTGATTTCACGGTGCTCTCCTCCTCCTCTTACAAAGAGTATTCCACCAGCAGACTAAGGCCAGTTCTACTTCCTGACCTTGAAAGAGATTTAGAATGTGACAAACTAAGATTCACTCATCTGAACCACAGAGCAGAGGGCCAGGAGTATGCCAGGAACTACCAAACATAAGTCATCCGTCTCAAGGACTCAGGTCCACAAAATGTAGGGAAACAGAATATTTTAGGGAAGCCACGGCTCTCATGCCAGTGATGAACCACCTCCTCTGGTCCTGATGAGTCAGGAAACACTGGGGGCAGAGGCCGATGCTTGGCCTGAAGGTTAAGAGACCTGCATCCCACAGTGGAGTGCCTGGGTTTGATTCTTAGTTCTGCCTCCTAATTCCAGCTTCCTGGTAATGTAGACCCGTGGATCTGTGCCACTCCTACCACGTATACCCCTGCCCTGGCTGCAGAAACACATTCTCTTCCAGAGAATCAGTTATGCCATCTGTACTCCACACTCAGCATGTTTGCCCTGGGATGCCACCATCTGACTCGAAGGAGGCCCTCCTCCTTCCTTAACCCCTAGTGTTCATGGTACAAGCACCTGACCCAGCCTCCCAGGGGTGATGCCTTTGGGGGATGGTCTCACATTTTCTAGATCAGCCCAAAAAGCTTGTGCCCTGCTGAAGTGTCAAACTTGAATCCCCAAGGATGTGAGTAGGTGGTTGGGGATGGGGCCCTGCCCCGCCACCTGAGACTTACTTCCATCTGAAGCCATGGTCTCAGGCTTGGGTACTAACTCTGGCTGTCTGGAAGCCTCCAGAATGAGACAGTCAGGTCTGGAGTCCCAGAAAGTAACCTGGCTCCAATAGATACACAGGGATCCAAGGAAGGACGTGTAAGGATTGTAGCAAAACAGAACTAGAATGCGAACTCCGGGCGTTCTGCAGTGGGGGAGGGGAGAAGGGAGTGCGGGGGGGGGGGGGGGGGGGCGGGGGGGCGGGCATGAGGTGGGGGTTGGGAGGGTTCTAATTAGTAGACAATACCCAGGAATCCCCCCAAACTAGAGTTTGGCAACACAATTGCTTGTGTGCCTCTTTAGAGCAATTTGTAAAATCTTCCTCAGATTCCAAACATCATACTATACAGTTTTACCTTTCAGTTCCCTACACTTTAATTTTCCATCTCGTACCTAGTTTTGTACCCTTTAAACCTATCCGATTTTCCAACTGACTTCCTACTAATAGCAGGTGGTAGACCCTTGACTTAATTCAGTGACAGCTATATTTTCTGAACCAAATTCAGAGCACATTGCAATGTGGGCCAAAGGAATAAAACGTTGGCATTTAGACTTGTCTCACATGACCAGGGGCATTCAGTTGCTGTCTGCACATCACTTCCTTGGAAAGCAGACCTGCAGCCCCACAGGAGTCCACTAGTGGAAACTGCAGTCCGCAAAAACCATAGATTACCCTTCGCTGAGAAGCCCCGTTACATTTAAAAATAATCATAATTCAAACTGCCACGCGGCTAGATCTTCAAGACCAGACAGTTTTTTGTTAAATTATTTTGTTATTTGGAAATTTTTAAATAGGTCACATATTAGAATATTTCAAAGGTCAAACTGTACAAAATAGACTATACAGCAACAAGTCTTTACTTGTAACCAAATTCTCTAAAGCAGAGGGAGCGAGTGTCATGTTTCTTGTGAATTTCTGGAGCGGCACTTTAATCAACTACAAGCAAGTACAAACTATATTTTTAAAAAAAAAAAAGCTTTTGGGTTTTTCTCGTTACAAAATTCACATACGTTCCAATGTTTTTGCCGTTACAACTAACTCTGTAGTGGTCACGTCCTTAAACTGGAGTCCTATAAGGAGAATTTCTACGTTCTTTTACGGATTCTACATAGTCCTAGAAGATATATCTTACGCTATTCTTAGCTACTTACCACTCTGAGAAA
Organism: Oryctolagus cuniculus; assembly: GCF_964237555.1. NCBI lineage: Eukaryota > Metazoa > Chordata > Mammalia > Lagomorpha > Leporidae > Oryctolagus > Oryctolagus cuniculus. The sequence goes on from NC_091443.1 coordinate 55,649,828, forward strand.
GAGCGCTGAATTTTCTGGAAAGAGATCTGGGTTTGAATCTGGGTTCGCCCACTAAGACATACTGGACCGGTCTCATAAAATAACTTTACGCTCTTTCCTTTAGAGAATATGGAATACCCGTCATGCACTCTTTACCGCCAATACTTTGAATCGGGGCGTAGGAACCGGATGTAAAAGTGGGGAGGACAGAAAACCTTATTTCTCCCCTAGGGTCAAGGGGCGCCGAATCCGCGAGCCCTCTTTTCTGTGGGCCCTGGAAACCCACTGGAGACGCTCTGGAGAGGGTGTGCATCCTGGGGTGAAGGCGGGCTTGTCCACACCAGTGTGCGAGCCCCGACCGTGCCTCCCTACCCCCCTACGGCGCTTGGCAGTGCCGGGCACACCGTGGGCACCCTCCACGTGTCTCCTAACGTCTGCAAGGGTGGAACTGTGCAACTGTGTAGCCGGCCCAGGCCCGGCCCGCGGGGGCGCACGGGCGGACTACATTTCCCGGTGTGCCCGGGGCGGGCGGGGCGCCGCCGGAAGGAAGTGGGCGAGCACGCGAGCGGCCGGCGGGGCTGCGTGTGGCGCGGGAGCCGGCGCTGCGGGTCGTCATGTTTCTCCAGTATTATCTCAACGAGGAGGGCGACCGGGTGTACACGCTGAAGGTGAGGCGAGACGGGCACGGCGAGACGCGGCGGCGGGAGGGGTCGGGCGCGCGTGGGGAGGAGCCGGGGCGAGCTCCGGGGCGCGCGTGGGGAGGCGCCGGGGCGAGCTCCGGGGCGCGCGTGGGGAGGCGCCGGGGCGCGCGGCGCTCAGCTCGCCGTCTTTCTTCCCCGAGCAGAAGTTTGACCCTATGGGACAGCAGACCTGCTCGGCCCATCCTGCGCGCTTCTCCCCGGACGACAAGTACTCGCGACACCGCATCACCATCAAGAAGCGCTTCAAGGTGCTGATGACCCAGCAGCCGCGTCCTGTGCTCTGAGGGCCTCCTCCACCGCCTGCCGCTCCGCAGAGGCTCCTTGTAAAATAAACCAAAAATGCCCCCTCCACCTCGGCCATGAAGCCGCCTCTGGATTTGGGTCTCGTTCTTGCGTTTGATCACGCTTGTGTGTTGCCCTAAAGGAAACAGGTTCGGCTCTGTCAGGGTTTGAATTACTGCCGGGTTATTACATGTAAAATGACTTGAGAGAGCTCTCACTTGTGTGTTGGTGGTTGGTTTTTCTTTTAAAGATTTTTTTTTTAAGCGTTGGGGGGAGAGAGATCTTCCATCTGCTGGTTCACTCCCCCACATGGCTGCGACAGCCCGAGCCAGGAGTGTGGAACTCCATCTGGGTCTTCCCTGGGATGCTGGGGCCCAGACACCTGGGTCATCCCCCACTGCTGTCCCAGGCACATGAGCAGGGAGCTAGGTTGGAAGTGGAGCAGCCAGGACTTGAACCGGCACTGAGGCGGTTAAGAAAAACCCAAGCTTCTGCAACAGGAGTAGTGAAGTGCTGTTACAGACAGGAGGGTGTTGGGGAAGGGAAAGAGAGCTTGAGACGGACTTTTCCACAGTTGTCAGTGTGGACTGATAAATACCTCTTCTCCCAAGTAATTTGTTCTCCTTGAAGATGATATTTTGACTTAAATTGGAAGTGTGCTGGAAGAAGTAATAGCAATCTACTTTATAGAATGAAGGCAGTGACTTGGAAGTCAGGAACTGTGGTTCTCTGTGCAAGTTTAGAAAAGTTACTTAACCTAGTTAGTCCTCTTCTCCCAATTTCTGATTTATAAGAAACATTAATTGTAATTACAGAATGCCCAACTGTGTGAATAGAACAGTTTTAGGCATAATAACTAAACCCTCTAGAAATATTCCCAGACTTTAGTCCTTCCCCTTAAGGACTTGTTACCCGTCGCAGAGGGGAGGACGGTTGCCAGAGCGAGTTTCGTGGGTTGCTTTCCTCAGGTTAGTGTGGAAATAAAAAGCCGGGAAACAATTTGCAAAGAGGCAGAAATTTTTATTAGAAACATTTATTTGGTTGGCAAAGGACAGAGAAAGCGTCTGGTCCAAGAGGGGAGCAGATGGAGTGCTGGAGTGAGACACTGGCTTTGAGGAGTGTCCCGATTTTTAAGGCATTAATTTTTTTTTCATTGGGTCATTCTCTGGGGGTGCCCATTGGACAGGGGTTTCACATGCTGTATGTTGATTGACTTGGGACTCATGGAGCTAGCAGGGGTCTCCTAGAGACTGTCTTTAGGGGCTCAGCCCCTGCCCCCACTAACTCTGGGTGCAAGATTGCAGCTACCCTGGAGGTGTGATTTAAAACCATAAGGTCACACAAGATAGCCTGGATCTGCTGGACTCTCCCCAGAGGCTCAGCCCCTTCCCCTGCCAGCTCTGGGTGAAATATTGCCCCCACCCTGAAGGTGTGATTCAAAGCCGCAAGGTCACACATGCCCCACAAGAAGCTGTTAGTGGGGGAGATGCCAGTTGGTCTGGAGACAGGCTTTCCAGCCACAGCTGACAGCCTGCTTGTAAAGGACATTCCACCTACGGCTGAGGGGCCCACAGCCCCCAGCCCCACTGGCCGGCCTCATTGTCTTCTTGCACATAACTTTATATTCTCCTTGGCAGCTAGCCACCCCATAGTCTGCTTAATTTAGAAGAAGAGATATCAGAGATTCATGCAAAGACTTGGGCTGTTTTTCAAGCTCGGTTGGGGCTTCCTTTATAATGTTAATTATTGACTTGACAGGCAGAGCAACGAAGAAAGAGCTCTTCTATCCTAAATGCCCACAACAGCCTGGGCTGGGCCAAGCTGAGATCTGGAGCCCTGAATTCCATAAAGTCCTCCCGTGGGGGCCCAAGCACTTGAGTTGTCATCTGCCGCATTAGCACAAAGCTAGATCTGGAGTAGTCAGGACTGCAGCCTATACTCTAATTTGAGTTTTGGGGTCCCAGCAGCTTAAATCGCTAGACCACAACAGTGGCTCTGGGGCTTAATTTAAAAACAAAACAGCCTGGAGATGTTTCTTTTGATCTGTGTGGGGTGGGCTATACATTATTTGTATCCAATTACTTCATAATAGAGGGATTAGAGGGATGGTGAGGTAAAATACAGTGTTTAGGCATCCAAGAAATCCCAGCTAGCTTCTTTTTCTCTATATTAAGTTAATTGCTGTTTCCTAGTGATCTCACTTTTTTAAAAATCTATTTGAAAGGCAGAGAGATCTTCCATCTACTGGCTTGCTCCCCAAATGGCTGCAACAGCCATGGCAGGATCAAGCCAAAGCCAGGAGCCTGGAACTCGATCGTAGTCTCCCATGTAAGTGACAGGGGTCTAGGTACTTGGGCCATCTGCTTCTGCTTTCCCAGGTGCATTAACAGGAAGCTGGAATCAGAAGCCCAAATAGCTAGGACTTGAAACTGGCACTCTGATACGGGATGCCAGCGTTGCAAGTGGCACCATAACTTAACTTTGTCACAACAATTGCCCCATACCTGAAGGATTTTTAAAGTGTTATTATCCTAGTGAGGGGTAATGACTGAAAACAATGTCTAAAAATCTGCAAATGACCAGAAAAAGGATTTGCTATTGAAGTTTGGTAAGTACCCAAATCAGTAAATGAATACCACTACCAGTCTTTTTTAAAAAGTTGAATAATGCATTTCTTTATTTTTTATAATTTATTTGAAAGACAGTTACAGAGAAGTATCTTCTGATCGCTGGTTTACTCTGCAAATGGCCACAATGGCCAGGTTGAAGCTAGGAGCCTAGAACTCTTATCTGGGTCCCCTCATGTGGGTGCAGGGGCCCCATGTACTTGGTCCATTCTCTGCTGCTTTCCCAGGCACATTAACACGGAGCTGGATGGAAAGTGAAGTAGCAGGACTCATAAGGGATGCCGGCATAGCAGGCATTGGGTTAACCTGCTGTGCCACGATGCTGGCTCCGAGTTGAATGCATTTCTGTCTTACAAAAAAAGAAAACAAAAAAGGATTAGCATTGTTCTATGCTATCAACTGTGTAACTAAAATGAAAAGACTTTTACTTGGAAATATTTCTAATTAATACAGAGGAGAAAAGGCAAACTGGCATGAATATTCCTTTTCCTTAAGAGATCCCTGGGTTTGTCCCTGGACATAGATTTGTATTAGTGCTAGGAGACAGGAAGAAGAGTCTTAAGAGGCAAATACAAGCATTATATATAGATGACTGCAAATGCACTCGGAAAGGAAACCAAAATCGAATGTCGTAAAAACCCTTTCTTTATTGTTCATTTGAGAGAACTTCCATCCACTGATTCACTCCAAAAATCCCTTCAACAGCTAAAGGCTGAAGCCAGGAGCCTGGAACTCAACCTGGAACTCCCACATTTGTGGCCAGGACTCACTACTTGGACCATCGACCGTGCTGCCGCCCATTGTGCACATGAGTAGGAAGCTGATGCGGGAAGCAAAGCTGGGACAAGGACCTAAGCACTGTGATGTGGCATGCAGGCATCCCATGCATGTATCAAACATCCAACCCATGCAGCAGGTCCTTGGAAAGAAAGTCTGTGAGGTTTGAATAAACAGCAGGCCTGCCTGAGGGAAGAGCTTCAGGACATGGTTTCTTCCTCAAAATGCCGGGGTCAGGAATCCCAGGGTTTAGGGCCCCACTGCTTGGCTTCCAATCCAGCCTCCTGCTGATGGAAAGCAGGTGCACTGGAGAAAGCGGGTGATGGCCCAAGTGCTTGTGCTTGTGCTTGAGGGCCCCGTCACCTAGTACAGGAGACTAGGATGGAGCTTGGGGCTCCGAGCATTTGCCTGGCCCAGCCCTGGCCATTGCTGCCATTTGGGAAGTGAACCAGCAGATGGAACATTCTCTCTCATCCTTTCAAATAAAAAATTTTTTAAATCTTTAAATAAAAAGTTAAGCTTGAAAAGATTTTCATTTATATGAGAGTTTCTCATTTTGTTACTAGGTTCTTCAACTGGATTTCACACTTTCTCAATTGATAAAAGGGAATTTCTTGGCTTGGAACTTTTTTTTAAAGATTTATTTTTATTTATTTGAAAGAGTTACAGAGAGAAAGAAAGGCAGAGAGGTCCTCCATCCGCTGGTTCTCTCCCCAGTTGGCCACAACGGCTGGAGCTGCACCAATCTGAAGCTGGAGCCAGGAGCTTCTTCCAGATCTCCCACATGGGTGCAGGGGCCCAAGGACTTGGGCCATCCTCCACTGCTTTCCCAGGCCAGAGTATAGAGCTGGATCAGAAGTAGAGCAGCCAGGTCTCAAACCGTCACCCTTATGGGATGTCGGCACTACAGGTGGTGGCCTTACCCGCTACGCCACAGCGCCAGCCCCTTGCTTGGGTCTTAAATACAGTTCTATTGCTAGGGATTCTGCTTAAACATTCCCACTTGTGAGAAGCAAGGAGCTAGTTTTCAGGGCTCAGGATGGTTAAATTTAGATGTCTTGATGAAACTAAATTTTCAGAAAACTTTGATGAACAGGACCTGCAACACCAGCATCCCATATGGATGTATCCTGGCTGCTCCACTTCGGACCCAGCTCCCTACTAATGCGCCTGGAAAAGCAGAGGATGGTGGCACAAGTGCATGGGCCCTGCCATCTACTTGGAAGATCTGGAGGAAGCTCCTGGCTCCCTTGGGGCCATGTGGGGGTTGAACCAGCAGATGGAAGCTCTCTCCCTCTCTCTGTGTAACTCTTTCAAAATAAATGTCTTTAAAAAAAAAAAAAAAAAAAAACTTTGAACAAAAATTTGTTGAACACCTGTACTTATGCATTAAGTAAACACAAAAATATTCTAATGCAGTAAATTATAGAAAAAAATGTCCAAGGGAAAATAGTTCAATATATTGCTTTTACAATTAAAGCCGATTTTTTTTTTTAAAGATTTATCTATTCGAAAGGCACAGGTACGGAGAGGGAGAGACAGATCTTCCATCTGCCGGTTCACTGCCCAGATGGCAGCCACGGCCAGGGCTGGGCCAGCCCAAGGCCCTGAGCCTCTAGGCGGATGCAGGGGCCTAGGCACTTGGGGCATCCACCGCCTTCCCGGGGGCATCATCAGGGAGCTGGATCGGAAGCTGGGGCGCCATGCAGCACCTGGCGGGACGCCAGTGTTGCAGGTGCTAGCTTACCCACCACACCGCAACCACGGCCCCTAAAGGCGACTCCTTTAACGGAGCATCTGGGATAACTAGAAACTGGGCACAGCAATTCTTAAAAGGACAAGGAGGAAGGAGAATGCACGTGTGACAGAAGATGTGTAACCGAGCACACAAAGCTTTAGGTTAACCCGCTACACAGATTTCTATGAGGGTCGTACCTGGGCTTGTGGTATTTACAGAGGTTATGGGTGTCTACCAAGACGCTCTTGTTAGGGAAATGGTCCTGAGGGTCTGCGGGTGAGGGTCGCTGCCGGCTCTCCCGCGTTCCTCCAGAGCGCGTCGGGCACCGCCACCCCGCCGCGGCGGCCCGCAGCGCGGCTCCGAGGCGGACTACAGTTCCCGTCGTGCCCCGCGCCCCCGGGCCCCGGCGGGCGCAGGCGCGCTGCGGGCTCCCCGCCGGCGCAGAGGCGGGGCGGGGCCGCGGGCGCCGGAGGGGCAGCGCCGCCCTCCCACGGTTCCGCGGGGCTCCTCGGACGGCTGACCTCGAATGAGGAACGAGCGGGGAGGGAAGGGGAGGGCTGCGGTGGCGCGGGCAGAGCCCGCCGGGCCCGGGGCGGGGGGCGGCGAGGTCACGTAACGGCCGCCCCGGCGTCTCCGCTCCCCGGCATCCCGAGCGCGCCGCGGCTCAGAAACAGTTACCGGCTCGTAAACAACAGCTGCGCGCGCACCGCATCAGCTGGCGCCGGCATCCCGCACCTGCGACCTCCGCCCCTCCTGCCCAGGCAGGGCCGGCGTGCTTGGCGGGCTCCTCCTCTGCCGGGACCGAAGGAAGACCTGCGGCGGGCCGGGGGCGGGGAGACGGCGTCTTCCCCACCTGTCACTCGCGGGAGGACCCGGCGAGCCGGCCGTGGGCGCCGGTGGACTCGCAGCGACCCGCCACGACCCCGAGCTGCAGTCGGAGGGGTCTTGACCCGCTAGCCGCCTCCTGCCGGAAGAGCGGGCGCGCCGCCCCCGCAGCCTCCGGAGGCAGGACTCCGCCGTGCCCGGCAGCCGCCCGCTTCTCCATCCAGTAGTGTGGGTTATTCTTCCCGTTATGCATGTGCACCTCTCCCTCCAGACCCGAGTGGATTGTCGACCTCGGGTGGCTCTGCACGCTCCTCCTCCCAGCCAGCCCTGGGGGGTGTTCACCTGATACACAACAGGTGGCCGGGTGCACACCTTTTCGCAATCTGGTCCGCGCTGTATCCACTGGTAAGGGCGGGCCTGTGCGCACTCTGCTCGGCTAGACCCGTGGGACGCTCCGCCGATCACGGACTGCTGCCCCGGAGGGAGCCTGGGGGTGGAGGGCGAGGACGCTGCAGCGCTGCGAGGCCATGGCCCTGCGCCCTCAGCCCCGGGCCGGGGGCGGCAGCTAGGTCGTTCTTCCTCCTAGCATCCAAGCTGCTATCGTTTCGGTTTTTCCTCAGAAAAAGGGGGGAAAATGCCTCAGCTGTTGGGGGTACACTTTTCAGGACAGTCAGCTTGAATTCCGAGTAGGATTCTTGTGTGGGGCTTTGTGTGGTGTGAACCGAGGTGACAGAAGGTTGACTTTGTTTTAAAGTTTTCTATTTCTGCAGTCAAAAGTAGCATAGGAGCAAAGTTTTTTGTGAGGTTTGTCCCTTTTTCTTTGTTCTTGAAAAAAGAAAAATGCATCCTCCAGAAACCACCACCAAGATGGCTTCAGTTCGGTTCATGGTGACACCAACCAAGATCGATGACATTCCAGGGTTGTCAGATACCAGCCCAGATCTCAGCTCTCGATCTAGCTCCAGAGTAAGATTTAGCTCCCGGGAAAGCGTGCCTGAAACCAGCCGGAGCGAGCCCATGAGCGAGATGTCGGGAGCCACCACTTCCCTGGCAACGGTCGCCCTGGATCCAGCCAGCGACAGGACCTCTAACCCCCAGGATGGCACCGAGGGTGAGTAGGTGTCCGGGTGGAGGAGACTCATCGCTGGACTGTTTATCCAGGTGGTCATCTGGGAGGCTGTTAGGCCCCCGCTCCTTGAGGTGCTTAGAACCCTGTAGAATACCGGGTGGCTGCAGTATTAATTTGGTTTACGGGAAGGTGTGTGGCAAGAAGGACAGCAAGTGTGTATTTTGACTTCCTCATTTTTGTCTTAAAACTGAAATGAGTCTCTTGGTGAAGAGTGAATCTCAAAGAGTTTTGTAGCTTTCCAGCACAGAGAATCCCAAATTGTAGAAATGAACGGATTGGCCAGATGCTCCCTACATGACTTCGGAGTTTTCAGTCTGTTTTTGAGGACAGTTAAAATGAGTAGGATTTTCTTAATCGTATATTAAGTGACTTTCCCTCAGAGACTTTAGATGTGCATTACAAAATTGGTTTTTGAAAATAGGTACTTTGCCAGAGACAGTGGTTCTGGCTAGCTCAGGTCCGATCGATGGACGTGCTGTTCTGGCGGATGGAGGGATTCTAAAGAGCCTTCCATGGTGGGACCGCCACCGCCTGCTTTCTTCTCCGGGAGCTTTAGGTGCAGTCTTCAGGACCGTGTTGTCTCTAGCCGCGAAGTTGCACACAGCCACCCTGGCTCACGCGGACCCCTGCAGACCTGTAGGGTATGAAAGCAGAGTCAGCTAGCTTGGAAGTTTTCATGTGATTTAGTGGGAAAAGTGATGCAAGAGAGAGAGGAGATGAAACTGGAGTCTGAGACATTTCAGACTCTAAGGTTAAAGTTTGAGATCTGCAGCACTGCTTTATGGGTGTCATTTTGTGCTAACTTACGACTATTGTAGTCTTTCCAATCATAGAAATTTCCCATTAAGAATCTGAAAGACTCTTAAAATGGTATTGTACCCAAGTTCTGACCTCAGCTGCTTGCTTGTGAAAGTGAAGCTGACTTAACATTTTCCGGTGTCAGGAAATAGTATTCTCCCAACCTAAAGGGTTCAGGAAACCAGAATGATTTTAGTTCCTTTATTCTGTTTGTGTTTTTAATGTCTGGAGACAAGGTAGATCTGTTAAGTGTATAGTAAAAATAATTTAGTATTACCTCTTCCCCCAAATTAATTCTAAATTCTACTTTTAGTTTTTATTCACCACACTGTATTTAGATTGTAAAAATATCAGGTAAACTCAATACTAGTGTTAATTTTTTCTTGTTCTGTTTGTCATTGGGTAATTTGTAGTTGAGTATTATTAGAGTTGTGACTTACTTGTTATAGAATTGCATTTTTACTCCTTTAAAAAGTGGACTTACATCAGTAATGTGTTAGACCAGAAAGACAGGATTCATGTCTATCTAGATTGCTGTTATCTTCAAGCATTCTTTACAGTCTGCAGTGGTGTAGTTTTTTTTGGGGGGGGAGGGGGCTAAAGATTTACTTATTTATTTGAAAGGTGGAGTTACAGAGTGAGAGAGGAGAGAGGGAGAGAGATCTTCCATCCACTGGTTCCTTTCCCAAATGGACGCAACAGCTAGGGCTGTGCCAGGCCAAAACCAGGAGCTTCTTTCGGGTCTCCCACATGGGTTCATGGGCCCAAGGACTTGGCTCATCTTCTGCAACTTCTCCAGGCACATTATCAGGGAGCTGGATCAGAAGTGTAAGGGCTGGGACTCAAACTAGTATCTATATGGGACACCGGCACTGCAAGCCATGGCTCAACCCACCGTGCCACAGCACTGGCCCCACTGGTATTCTTTTGTAAAACTTGGGGACATGTCTGAGTGAAATCTATGTTGTTTACATGGGTATAAAGTTAACCTTGCTTTTATAACTCTTCTTAATGTTTATTTCTTAAAATTTATTTATTTTTATTTGAAAAACAATAAGAAGTCTTCCATCCCAGTGGCAGCCACGGTCAGGGCTGGGCCAGGCCAAAGCCTGAAGTCTCTCTCCCACATGGGTGGCAGGGGCCTAAGTACTTGAACCATCTTCTGCCTCTCAGGGTACACATTAGCAGGAAGCTGGATCAGAAGTGGAGCAGATGGGACATAAGCTAGGACCCAGATCTGTACTCTGATAAGGAATTCATATGATATGGAATTCATTCTCTGATATGGTATTAAAAGCAGCCTCTTAAGCCACTGCTTTGGGCCCCTTACTTAATGTCTAAATGCTATCTAATAACCAGATGAAAGGGAATTTAGCAATGTAGCCACTGGATAGCATTTCTGTCTTGGAAAACTACTCTCTTTTTATTTTATAAAAAAATTCTTAAAATGGGGCCTGGCATTGTGGCGTAGTGAGTAAAACCATCCCTGCAATGCTGGCATCCCGTATGGATACTGATCTGTCCCAGCTGCTCCACTTCAGATTCAGCTCCCTGCTAATGGCCTGGGAAAAGCAGCAGAAAGTGGTCCAAGGATTAGAACCCCTGCCATCCATGTGGGAGACTCAGATGGAGCTCCTGGCACAGCACGGGCCTTTGTGGTCATCTGGGGAGTGAACCGGCAGATGGAAGACCTCTCTCTCTCTCTCTCTCAATCTCTCTCTCCCCCTCCCTCTCTGTAACTCTGACTATGAAAATAAATAAATAAATCTTTTTTTAAAAATTCATAGGATAACTATCATCCTATGGTAAATTTTCCTAACCATTAGAGATAACTGGTTACAAATATACTTATTTTACCTTTGGCTTCATAGTATGTAAATACTATTGTTAAATTTACATGTAGATCTTGCAAGAATGCTGCTGTTGAGAAAATCAGGGATCTAACCCACATTTTGTCCCTGGGTGCATTTAGTGAGGGAATACAACCATTTTTCTGCAGTGACTCTCTCCTTAAGCTCCTGGTATATTTCAGAATTGGGCTTGCTTTTTTAGCACTTACAATCTTGTGAATTTTTTTTGCCTTTCTGCATACTTTTGTGATTCTAATATTGATAATGATTCCCCTTTCCTCTCAAGTCCACGCCTCCCACATTTTTTTCCCTAGAGAAACTTCCTATCTAAAGCTTTTTTTCTTGTTACATGCCTTTTACTCATCATATTACACAAACACGAGGTGACACTTTTTTTTATTCATTTATTCATCCGAAAGGCAGAATGATGGAGAGAAAGGGAGAAACTAATTTTCCATCTGCTGATTTACTCCCCAGGTGCCTGCAACAGCCATGATAGGCCAGGCCAAAGCCAAGAGCCAGGCACTCCAGTCAGGTCTTCCACATGGGTGACGGGGCCCAAGTCCTTAGGTCATCTGCTGCTGCCTTCCCAGGCACATGAGCAGGGAGCTGGACTGAAAGGAAGTAGAGCAGCCAGGTCTGGAACAGGCACTCTGATATGGGATATGGGCATCCTAAACTGTAGCAACATTACCCCAGCACACGAGTTTTAGGTACTTACTGCTTTCTGTACTTTAATTTTCCTACTTTTGATTTTCTGAGTAGATAATTTTATTTTTGCTCCCAAAGTATTTATAGTTTTTTCTTCATTTTGGTAAAATTCCAGGAAAATTTTTAGGACTATCTAGTTGGTACAATCAAGAATCTTAGAACTGTATGATCTTGTGCTTTTTTATTTTTTAAAAGATTTATTTATTTATTTATTTGAAAGGGAGAGGCAAAGTCCGAGAGAGACAAGTCTTCTACCCGCTGGTTCACTGCTCAAATGGCTGCAATGACCAGAACTGGGCAGATCTGAAGCCAGGAGCCAGGAGCTTCTTCTGGGTCTCCCACATGGGTGCAAGGGCCCAAGCACTTGGCCATTTTCTACTGCTTTCCTAGGCCATAGCAGAGAGTGGGATTGGAAGTGGAGGAGCGGGGACTTGAACCAGCGCCCATATGGGATGCCAGCAGTTCAGCAGTAGCTTTGCCCACTATGCCACAGCGCTAACCCCTGCCTTGTGCCTTAAAATACATAACAAACAGTTGAGAGTAGATGGTTTTAGAAATTAAGTTATGAAATAGAGTGGAGAATGAGGAAAGCATGTATAATATTTATATTTGAGTGTGTCACTTTTTTTTTTTTTAATTATTTACTTGAAAAGCAAAGTGACTGAAAGAGGGATAGATCCTTCATCTGCTGGTTCACTTCCTAAATGACTACAGCAGCCAGATCTGGGCCAGCCCAAAGCCAGAAGCCAGGTGCTCCATCCTGGTCTCCCAAATTGGTAGCAGGGGCCTTGTTATGTTGGCCATCTTCTCTGCCTTCCTAGGCACTTTAGCAGGGAGCTGGTTTAGAAGTGGAGTTGCTGGGAATTGAACTGATACTGGATGTAGGATGCCAGCATTGCAAGCAGTAGCTTAACTCTCTGGATCACAGTGCTGGTCCCTAGAGTGTATCACTTTAAAAAAATTTGTTTAGCCGGCGCCGTGGCTCAATAGGCTAATCCTCCACCTTGCGGCGCCGGCACACCGGGTTCTAGTCCCGGTCGGGGCACCGGATTCTGTCCCGGTTGCCCCTCTTCCAGGCCAGCTCTCTGCTATGGCCAGGGAGTGCAGTGGAGGATGGCCCAGGTGCTTGGGCCCTGCACCCCATGGGAGACCAGGAAAAGCACCTGGATCCTGGCTCCTGCCATCGGATCAGCGCGGTGCGCCGGCTGCAGCGGCTGCCATTGGAGGGTGAACCAACGGCAAAGGAAGACCTTTCTCTCTGTCTCTCTCACTGTCCACTCTGCCTGTCAAAAAAAAAAAAAAAAAAAAAAAAAAGATAAAAAAATTTGTTTGTTTGTTTTTCTGAAAGAAGGACTGAGTGAGAGCTCTCATCCGTTGGTTCACTCCCACAAATGTATGCAACAGCATAGGCTGACGCAATGTGAATCTCGCAGCTGGAAACTCAATCCAGGTCTCTCATGTGGGTGGAAGGAACCCAGTCACTTGACTCATGACTGCTGTGCCCTAGGGTATGCACTAGGACGAAGCTGGAGTCAGGAGTACTGGTTGTTGAACCCTGGTATTCTAGCGTGGGATGCTAGCATCTTGACTTCAACACTGATCCCAAGTGTATCACTTCTATAATTGTTTTAGAAGACACACACAGCATGTTAGAACTGATGATTTAGGATCTAATTCTGGTCGTCTCATTTTAACAAGGAAAATAAGACTTATAAAGGTAATTATCTACAGATCAAATCATAAGTGGCAAACTGAAGGCCAAAGTGCAGGCCTCCTGACTTCTGTGCAGTGCTCTTTGTTGTATCATTTTTCTTCTACCATGATTGACCTCTTTTACGTTTGCTTACTAATTTCTTTAATTCAAATTATTGTTAAGAATAAGAATACCAGGGGCAGGCATTGTGGCACAGTGTGTGATGCCTGCATCCTATGTGAACACCAGTTCAAGTATCAGCTGCTCCACTTCTAATCCAGCTTCTTGCTAATGCACCTGGGAAGGCAGCAGAAGATAGCACAAGTACTTGAGCCACTACCAAACATGTAGGAGACCTGGGTGGAATTCTAGGCTCCTGGCTTCAGCCTGGCCCAGCCCTGGCCTTTCTAGCCATTTGGGGAGTGAACTAGTGGATGGAAAATCTCTGTTTCTCCCTTTCTCTCTGTAACTCTCCCTTCCAGTGAATAAATAAATCTGTAAGTAATAATAATATCAAAAAAGAGCTATTTTTATATACTATGCAGGCCCTACTACAGTTTAACCTTTTGTAATTCCATAAATACTGTGCAAGACTATGATATATGAATACAAGAGGCACTCTGGTATGTACTGTGGGAAATATGCAGGCAGGTAGTTTCTGTCTTAAGAAATCTTATAGTATAGTGGTGAAAATGATTAGCATACTTCCTTCCTTCCTTACCAGTATTTGTTATGGGTCAGGCCTTGTGCTGAGTGTTAAGGATACAAGACAGAGAAAAGTAATCTGTTACCTGTTACCTCTTCTGAAGAAAGTTATGATCTAATAAAGAAAGCAAAATATATATATATATATATTATTATAATGCCACATGACTAGTGCAGCAATAGAAATACGCAAAGAAAATGATGAACTTAAAATGATGAGGTTAAGTGAGGATACCATGAGACTGGTTTCGAAAGACGTAACCAAGTTAAAAACCAGGTTAAAGACTGTGGTCAGACTGTTGACTGGTGAACAGTGTCAGAGGTGGGCCATTTCCTGTGTTAGTGTGGTCTAGAGCAGAGTCGAAGTAAAAGCCAGTTGCATCAAGTTGTTCTAAGTATACCAGTTCTGAGTCCGGTTGTTACTAGATTTTTGTTGAGAGGTCTTAGAGTTCCAGAGATAATTTAAATGAGTCCCTTCTTTAGGTGTCACCTCCTCTGAAATCTTTTCTGATTGAACCCCACACTTAGATGGAATAGCCCAGGTCTTTGTGCCCCTATATGCCTTATCCAAACTTTTAGTATAGTAATCTCTTATATTTCACTGTTTTTATTTATATATAATCTTTCTCAACCAGACTGTAAGGATCCTAAAGACAAGGACGCAGGAATTATTTGTACCAAGTGCAGTGTGGTAACTTGTATGTAATTAATACTGTGTTGATGATCTAGACTGAAAAAAATAAATTACACAGAAATGTTAAAATACCATTATAAAGGCAAATCAAATGTACATGTTAGAGCAGTGGTGCCTCATCTGGCTGCATGTTGGAATGATCTAGAGAACTTTTTATTATTAAAAAAAATTTTTTTCCCCAAAAGTCATAGGGACAGAGTGCTCCCATCTGCTGGTTCAATTCCCAAATGTCTGCAATAGCCAGAGCTGGTCCAGGGTGAGAGCTGGGAGTAGGGAAGACAGTTCCAGTCCTTGAGGAGGATGGTAGGAACCCCATTACTTGAGCCATCGCTGATACCTCCCCAAGTCTGCATTGGTGGAATCTCGGGCCAGGAGCCAGAGCTTGGAATCAAATCTAGACACACTGATGTAGGACAGTGCCTTTTACTGGCTTCTTGACTGCTAGGATGATTGCCACCCCTACCCCAAACACACACACTTTAAAAAAAAAATACTTTGAAAGAAACTTCTAGTTTTTCTGTCCAAAACCAAAATAAGTGAATTATATTGTATAGGCAGTCACAGGTGACTTTTCCCCTTCTCTTAAGTATAACTTGTAAATTATATGAATTTTTGAGTATTATCCATGTTTTACTTTGGCTTACCACTAGTGAGGTATAACGTTATATAAAGAAGTAATACGGATTTAAAAAAAAAAAACTACACTGATTTGGTACCTTATCAGCTTGTTTGATAGCTTGCTTTGATAATTTTTTTAAAGATTTATTTATTTATTTGAAAGAGTTACAGGGGGCTAGAGAGAGAGAGAGAGAGAGAGGTCTTCCATCTGCTGGTTCACTCCCCAGATGGCTGCAATGGCCAGAGCTGCACTGATCTGGAGCCAGGAGCCTCCTCACGTGGGTGCAGGGGCCTAAGTACTTGGGCCATCTTCTACTGCTTTCCCAGGTCATAGCAGAGAGCTGTATTGGAAGAGGAGCAGCCGAGACTAGAATCGGCCCTCATACAGGATGCCAGCGCTCAGGCCAGGGCTTTAACCCACTGCGCCATGGCGCCGGCCCCGATAATTAAAAAAAAAAAAGACTTTATAGTATCACTTGTCTAAAACATGTTGGTTATATGCCACAGCTGTCCTATCCCTGTATACTCCTGTCCCTAGTTCATAACCTGTGACTGAACTTTTTAATACACTGCTTTATACTACGAGAAGCAGTCAACCAGATCCAGAAGGTATGAAACTTTATGAATAACTAGATTCTGCAACAAACAAATGGCTTGGGGTGGAAGACGAGTGATGGGACAAGCGGGAAATCTATTACAGATAAAAAGAGGCAAGTCAACCGGATGCAATGTGTGGATCTGTTTTAGGTCACAGTGGAACAAAGCAACTGTAAAAAGTCACTTTGGAGATCACTGGAGAAATTTTAATATGTACCTAGTATTAACATTAAGTATAAAGATTTATTTATTTATTTGAAAGCGTTGGGGGGAGAGAAAGAGAGATAGGGTTGGAGATAGCTTCCACCTGCTGGTTCACTCCCCAGGTACTTAGGCCATCTTGTGCTGCTCTCCCAGGCCATTAGCGGGGAGCTGGATTGGAAATGGAGCAGCTGGAACTCGAATCCATACCCATATGGGATGCTGGCATCACAAGTGGTAGCTTTACTCACTCCACAGCACCAACCCCAATATTAAAAAAACATTAAGGATATTTCTTAGATATTTTATGACATTGTGGTATGTAAATACAAATGTAAAGCTCTTACCTGTGGAGGTACATATTGGAAATATTTACAGGTGAAATGACATGTAATCCAGCACCTCCTCTGCCCCCCCCCCAGAAAAAGTTGGGTAGAGATGGACACATCAAGATTGACAGATGTTTTTAATTTGTTCAAGTGATTAAGACATACATGTGGCAAAGTAGAGTAAGCCGCTGCCTGTGATGCCAGCATCCCATATTGTTACAGCTGGAGGACATGCTGGTTCTCGTCCTGGAGAGGAGGAATTTCCACAAGGGTTACAGAAGTGAGCAGAAATAAGAGGCTTTATTGAAAGCAAGGAGCCTTCTGATGCAGTAGTCGGGAGGGGTACTCCACGGGAAGAGTCGCCTCCTGCCCTGACCCCAGAGCTTTCAGGTGCAGGCTTTTATGAAGGTGCCAAAAAGGGTGTGTAACTCTTAAAACTTTGTCCAGTCAGTGGAGCAGAAAGGATCATGTGAATACGCACTTTGATTGGCCTATGTAAGAATGAGTTAGTAGCCACTCAGGGAGACACTCAGGGAGATGGGGTAGGAATTATTGTCCAGTCAGCAAGCAGTGAATCTCATGCCTATGGCAGGGATCAGGGAGGCATCAGTGGGCTACCTCTAGCAAACAACCAGGTTTTATGATGAAGCTATGGGTAGCTAGAGGCCTTCCCCAAGAAGGAGCAACCATTGTCTTTTTTCTCTTTTGAAGGGACTTTGTTCTCCTCTTTCCATTATTTTTTTTTAAGATTTATTTATTTATTTGAAAGAGTTATGCAGAGAGAGAGGCCTTCCATTCGATGGTTCACTCCCCAACTGGGCTACACTGAACTGAAGCCAGGAGCCAGGAGCTTCTTCCAGGTCTCCCACCCTGGTGCAGGGATCCAAGGACTTGGGCCATCTTCTGCTGCTTTCCCAGGCCACAGCAGAGAGCTGGATCAGAAGTGGAGCAGTCAAGTCTTGAACCAGTGCCCAAATAGGATGCTGGCGCTTCAGGCCAGGACATTAATCCACTGTACCACAGCACTGGCCCCTCCTTTTTCCATTCTAACAGGGATCTTACCTAACTTCCTATTGACCCATCTAACTCCTTACTGTATAAGCATTGGTTTGAGTCCTGGCTGCTCCACTTTCAGTTCAGCTTCTGTTAATGTGTGTAGGAAAGCAGCAGAAGATGCCTGGAGTATTTGGGCCCCTGCTACCTACATGGGAGACCCAGCTCCTGGCTGATGAGGTCATTTGGGGAGTGAACCAGCATATGGAAGATCTTTTTGCATCTTCCCCTCTTTCTCTTTAACTCTGCCTTTCAAATAAATAAATTTTTTAAAGGTTTTATTTATTTGAGAGGTACAGTTACAGACAGAGGGAAACATCTTCTGTCTACTGGTTCACTTCCCAAATGGCCACAATGGCTGCAGCTGGGCCAATCTGAAGCTAGGAGCCAGGAGCTTCTTCCAGGTCTCTCATGGGGGTGCAGGGGCCCAAGTCCTTGGGCCCTCTTCTGCTGCTTTCCCAGGCCATAGCAGAGAGCTGGATCAGAAGAGGAGCAGCCGGCACTATATCCTGCCACCCATATGAGATGCTGGTGCCGCAGGTGGAGGTCCAGCCCGCTATGCCACAATGCGGGCCCCAGAAATCTTTTTTAAAGGTACATGAAGATATCATGTTATCATTTTCTCAGCTTTTGTTATGTTTGAAAATATCTACAGTAAAAATGTAAACAAATGAATTGCTCTGAAGAAAGCTGCTTTAGTAGAATACCGTAAATATTTGATTAAACATCAGTGATTGGTAAAGTGTGTCAACTTCGTTTATCTTTGGTGATGTCTTTTCTGTCGTAAGTTTTTCCATCATGAGCCCTCATTCTTTTCCTATCAGTAACACCTTTCTTGACTTCAGATTCTCATAAACTTTGCTATCATCTTTCATGAAGGGGAAGGATAGAGAAAGAAGTACTCCTAAACTCTTGGAGGTTTAGGAACCTTATAAAACTCATGCTTGCCCATTTTTAAATGGGCTGTTAGGATAAGGGGATTGTTTTAATACTGATAGATAACTTGTGATGACTGATGAGGGCAAAATTACACCATAAGCTTTTTTTTTTTTTTAAAGATTTTATTTATTCATTTGAGAGGTAGAGTTAGACAGTGAGAGAGACAGGAGAGAGGTCTTCCTTCCACACCATAAGCTTTTGATTCATGGCTGCTGTTTTTGCTCCTTGTATGGAATACATACTTTTGGACTACCAACAACTTTGAGCAAGTTCTGAAAGGACAGTCCCTTATGCCCTGGATATCATGGCTTTAAGGTCATCTTTACTGAGAAGGGCAGGCTGCATTTCAGTCCCTTTCCCCTTCCCCTTGCCCTGTTGCCTATTAACACCTTTGTGCACAGGCTGCAGGGCTACCCCTGGTGGGTTTGTTGACTCAGACTAATGCAGATTATATGTGTTTGAAGTTTTTGGTGATGTGTGTTCTTGGCAGTAGGTATGAAAGTTTATTTTGTAAATTATTATTATTTTGTGAGTGTTAGAACAATACTATTTTAATGAAGCTTTTAGATTTTACAACTGAATGGAAAAACAAGATATTATCTGTTAAAACCCTGATATTAGTGCTTTGATATATTTTGTGGAATCTCAGTGATTTCATTTGAAGGTATGAGCAGAAAACTGAACAATCTATAACACACATACAACACCTTGCTATAACTGCAAAGATTCAGTAGTGAAAATACTATATCCATATTGTTAGGTTTTAAGATGTACATTTGTCATATTTTAACATTTCCAACATTTAGCTGCATTTTATTTTTGAAGGATTTTTAAGCTACTGTTAAATCATTTGTGAAACTTACAGTTAACATAATTGATTTTTAAAAATTTATTTATCTGGAAGGCAGAGTTACGGAGAGGCAGAAGCAGAGAGATCTTTCATCCAGTGGTTCATTCCTCAGACGTTGGCAAGGGCCAGATCTGGGCCGATCTGGAGCCAGGAGCCAGGAGCCAGGAGCCAGGAGCCAGGAGCTTCCTCCTGGTCTCCTATGCAGGTGCAGGGGCCCAAGGATTTAGGCCATTATCTAGTGCTTTCCCATAGCAGAGAGCCGGATTGGAAGTGGAGCAGCCAAGTCTTGAACCGGCACCCATATGGGATGCTGACACCAGCCATGCCACAGTGCTGGTCGACAATTCAGAATTAAAGTCAGTCATGTAAATAAATTACTCAGAAGCTATGCAAACCTGAAATTTTGAAGTTACCTTGAATGTCTTAACAGAAGAAAAACATAGAGCTGAAGCTTTTAGCTTCTTAAATTTGTAGTTGGGTGGCTGAGATGTGCAGAAATAGGAAGGAAAAAAAAAGTATATTGGGGGCTGGTGCTGTGGCGCAGCAGGTTAAAGCCCTGGCCTGAAGCGCTGGCATCCCATGTGGGCGCTGGTTTGAGACCCAGCTGCTCCTCTTCTGATCCAGCTCTCTGCTGTAGCCTGGGAAAGCAGTAGAAGATGGCCCAAGTTCTTGGGCCTCTGCACCCTTGTGGGAGACCCGGAAGAAGCTCCTGGCTCTGGATCGGTGCAGCTCAGGCTGTTGCGGCCAGTTGGGGAGTGAACCATCGATGGAAGACCTCTCTCTCTCTCTGCCTCTGCTGTCTCTGACTTTCAAATAAATAAATAAATAAAATCTTTTTTAAAAAGTATATTATTAGGAAATGACAGGTTTGTCTAGGTCTTAATTCTAATAATATTAGTCTTTTTGTTTTGTTTTTAAATTTCCTGGTATTTTAGCTCAGAACTGGGTTTTGGTTTGGCGTTTCCTTACTAAGTCTGTGGAGCAGCTTTTGGCTTACGTTTTCATTACTGCATTGCGTATCCTTGTTATGTTTCTAATGGTTTGAAAAATCCACACAAAATATTCAGTTTATGACATTCATCTGTTTAATCATGACTGTTTGGCAAATAACATCTGAACTTCCTGTAATTTATCAGACAGATCTGCTTTAACTTGGGGTGGGTTTATTTATTTTTCAGATATTTAGTTTAAAACCAAGAAAACACTAATAAGTTAAAAATTTTTATGTATACATGAACATTTTCATTTTGAGGAGCCATGAGAACTTGAATCCAACTGAAATATTTTTGTTCTATTTTTGAGAGCATTTGCCTTTACCATATTTAAACTATTATTTTTTACAGCCAGAAATAGTAACTTATTTTCACAACTGGCTAATTTACATCCTAAGTAGCATGGAGAGAATTCGCTTTGATGATTTATTTTTTTCTGGTTTAGCAATGTGCCACATTCCAAACACATTTTAAGAATTTATCAGGAGTCTGGTACTGTGGTATAGTAGGCTAAGTCTCCACCTGCAGTGCCAGCATCCCATATGGGCGCTGCTCCTCTTCCCATCCAGCTCTCTGCTATAGTCTGGGAAAGCAGTAGAGGATAGCTCAAGTCCCTGGGCCACTGCACCCACCTGGGAGACCCGGAAGAAGCTCTCAGCTCCTGGCTTCAGATCAGCTCAGCTCCAGCTGTTGTGGCCATTTGGGGAGAGAACCAGCAGCAGATGGAAGACCTTTCTGTCTAACTGTACTTCTCAAATAAATAAATAAATCTTTAAAAAATTGGTCAGAAATAGAGAATTATCCTTTCCAGTTAGATGAATTACTGCTTTTCCTTTCCTGAAAAATCATGTTTCAATATTATTTCATTTAAGAAAGTTTTTTTGAAATAAAGATCTTTAAGTAATATTTTCATAATTAGGATGAAACTATCTTGAGTCCATTATTCCAGGTGATTTATACTGTAAATGACTTCCATGGATATTAGAGTTTCTGAATGTTTTGGGAATATTTTCTATGTACTGGTGGGGAGCTTCTGTACTCTTTTCTTTATAGGAATTCTAATTTTTGTGAAAGCTGGATCATTATAATCAGCAGTTAGACATTCTCTCAATGCAGTTTTCTTTTCAGATTCCTTGCAACATTTGGTAAAATCTTGAACTTGTTCAGAAAAACCTCTCTAGCTTTTTCTCATTAATTTAGGGAGCAAAACGTCTTTTTTGACATGTTTGAGATGCTGCTCTGCAGGATGGAAAGCCATCTCAGCAGGCAGAGCAAAGTCACTTTCTTTTGTGATCAGATGAAATTTTTCTCTTCCACAAGAAAACAGGCTGATGAGGTTAAGTAACCTGTTCAAGACTGGTTCAGTAATTAATTAAAGGACCGTGATTTGAGGCCAGGCATGTGTGATTCCAGTACCAGTATTTTTGTTATCATACTGCACTTTCTCTGGTATACTAATAATGATTGGCCCTGTTAGAGACTTTTATTAAGCTGCAGTTGTGTAGCAGGGTAGATAAAATGTAAAAGAAATGCAGTTTTTATGTTCTGTTGACATTTTTGGCATTATTTTGTCCTGATTTGGAGGCATGAGAGGGAAAATTAAAAACAAAAGGTTAAAAAACACACACACAACATCAGGGCTGGCATTTTGGCATAGTGGTTAAAGCTGCCGCCTGAGAAGCAGGCATACCATTTGGGCACCAGTTCTAGTCTGAGCTGCTTTACTTCCCATCCAGCTCCCTGCTAATGCACCTGGGAAAGCAGCAGAGGATGGCTCAAATGCTTAGGCCTCTGCCACCTACGTGGGAGACCCAGAGGAAGTTTCTGGCTTCAGTCTGGCCCAGTCCTGGCCATTGAGGCCATTTGGGGAGTGAGCCAGTGGATGGAAGGTCTCTGTCTCTCCCTCTCTCTCTGTAACTCTGCCTTTCAAATAAATATAATAAATCTTAAAGAAAAAAAAAACCCAGTGTCATATTCCCTGAATAATTTATATTTGTGTTCCTAAAAGCAAATCAGGTCTAAAGACATAGATTTCATTGCTATTTACATACATGATGTGCAAATGGCTAGGACAGTGAAGTAGTACTGAGTTACACAAACATTTATTTATTTTGCTGCATTAGTCCAACTGTCCTAAAGTTAATGCAGATTCATATTTTGATTGAACTCTCAGTAGGAAATCTATTTTAAAATGGAGTTTTGTTTCAGGGGAAGAAGAAAGTAATGACCTATAAAAATATTTTGTTCTCTGAGGCGAATTAAATTAACGAGGAAATTTTGACGTGTGTTTTCATTTTCCTTTCCTTATATTTTTGGAAATATATCCTTAGTTTTGACAATATGTTGTCTGATGTCAGATTTATTTACTGTACACTGTTTTCACGTTTATGGGAAGCCCATGTTTCAAAAGAAGATTTAATTGAAAGAGTTACGAGAGAGAGAGAGAGAATCTTCCATCTGCTGGTTCATGCCCCAGGTGGCCCCAGCAGCATGGGCTGGGCCAGGCTAAAGCCAGGAGCCAGGAGCTGCTTCCTGGTCTCCCACGTGAATGGCAGGGGCCCAAGCACTTGGGCCATTTTCTGCTGTTTGCCCAGGAGCATTAGCAGGGAGCTGGATCAGAAACGGAGCAGCTGGGACATAAACCAGTACCCATATGGGATGCTGGCTTCACAGGCGGCAGCTTAACCCACTGTGCCACAACGCCAGCCCTGAGAAGCCCATTTTTTAACCTAGCAAGTATTTTGTAATAAAAGAAGAATAAAATGTCCTACAGCGAAAATGAAACCTGAGTGGGCTATTGAGTAATCCATGTTCATGACTGTCAGTGCTACCTGTTTGGTTGGATTTGGAGTCCTATTGTACCGTGATTATAATGCCAATAGACTAAAGAAAGCACTAGCAGCCAGGAAACAGGTAACAGTGGAAGCTGAGGACTGAGTCCTCAGAGGCCTTTGATAACGTCTCCTTTAGTATTTGGGTCAGCAGCTAAAATGGCCATGTAGGTATCAAGTTAGCTGGCCATCTCTCCTGCTACCTCCTTCTTACCCCTAGTGAAGATTCATAGCTGGAGGTCCCCAAAGAAGTAACTGGGCAAGGTGGTGGTGTGTTACACTTTCAGGGTTCCTTCTTGCAGAGGGAGACATCTGGCTCACAGGCTGTATAAGCCCGCGAAATCATTTGGTCTGACCCTGCCAAGGCAACTTCAGGCAGGACTTGAAATTCAATAAATCTAAAGCAGGCTAATTTTCAAGTTGATAATCGTGTATGGCCTACAAATGATGTTATAAATATCCAAATGGGCCGGCGCCGCGGCTCACTAGGCTAATCCTCCGCCTAGCGGCGCCGGCACACCGGGTTCTAGTCCCGGTCGGGGCGCCGGATTCTGTCCCGGTTGCCCCTCTTCCAGGCCAGCCCTCTGCTGTGGCCAGGGAGTGCAGTGGAGGATGGCCCAGGTGCTTGGGCCCTGCACCCCATGGGAGACCAGGAAAAGCACCTGGCTCCTGGCTCCTGCCATCGGATCAGCGCGGTGCGCCGGCCGCAGCGCGCTGGCCGCGGCGGCCATTGGAGGGTGAACCAACGGCAAAGGAAGACCTTTCTCTCTGTCTCTCTCTCTCACTGTCCACTCTGCCTGTCAAAAAAATAAAAAATAAAAATAAAAATAAGAAAAAAAAAAATATCCAAATGGCCCTTGGCAGGGAACAGGTTTCTCCACCCCTGGTGGCATATTGTACTTACAGTTTTATGTCACCTTTTATTCCATAGCTAACTGCACAAGGCTGTGAGCTTAAGGGTAGGAACAGTCTTTACTCTTCACTTCATTGCTACTTCCTGGCACATACTGGGCACTCAGATAATATTGAATATACGCACAATTCCTTCAGCCTCAGTAAAGCATGAAATTTTCCTGATGTTTTGAGAACTATGGCTTCCTTACTCTACCATATTATGACTCTCTTAGATTTTTATCGTCTTTCAGTGCTTAGCCCTGAAATGCATTATATAATAATCAGTGTTATCATTTCATAAAAATCCATTTTCATATATAATTTCATATAATATTTAGATGCAGGAGTTTTAGATACTAAGTCCTTCCTACTTATTAGTTGGTCTTCACCAGAGTAATTGATTTATTTTAATTCTTTCTGTAATTATCTACATAATAAGACAAAATTTAGAATTTGTGATAATTTTGGGGCCTGCATTGTGACATCGTGAGTTAAGCCACTGCCTTCGACGCTGACATCCTGTACAGGCACCAGCTCCTGACTCACATGCTTCACTTCGATTCAGTTTCCTGCTAATGCACCTAGAAAAGCAGCAAAAGACAGCCCAAGTGGTTGGGCCCCACTCACCCACGTGGGAGACCTGGGTGAAGCTCCTGGCTATACCCAGCCCTGGCTATTGCAGCCATTTGGGGAGTGAACCAGCAGATGGAAAGTGGAAATAAACCAGATTTATTTTTTATTTATTTGAAAGGATGATAGGAGAGAGAGAGATAGGGAGAGAGAAAAAGAGAGAGCGTGCTTCTACCGGATGGTTCAGAGAGAGAGAGAGTGCTTCTATCTGATGGTTCACTCCCCAAATAGCCACAATAACTGGGGCTGGGCCAAGCCGAAGCTAGCAGCACAGCTTCTTCCAAGTCTCCCACGTAAATGAAGGGGCCCAAACACTTGGACCGTCTTCCATTGCTTTTTCCCAGGCACATTAGGAAGTGGAGCAGCCAGAACTGGAGAGCTGGATTAAAAGTGAAGCAGCCAGGACTAGAACCAGTGCCCATGTGGGATACCAGCATTGCAGGAGGAGGCTTAACACACTGTGGTTCACTCCCCAAATAGCCACAATAACTGGGGCTGGGCCAAGCCGAAGCTAGCAGCACAGCTTCTTCCAAGTCTCCCACGTAAATGAAGGGGCCCAAACACTTGGACCGTCTTCCATTGCTTTTTCCCAGGCACATTAGGAAGTGGAGCAGCCAGAACTGGAGAGCTGGATTAAAAGTGAAGCAGCCAGGACTAGAACCAGTGCCCATGTGGGATACCAGCATTGCAGGAGGAGGCTTAACACACTGTGCTGCAATGAGGGCCTCTGGTTTGCATTATAGACAAAGGCTTAATGCTCCGCTAAATAAAGAGTTCAACAAGTAAAAAGACCATAGTTCAACAAGAATATTAATTTTGATATTTTAATATTTTCAGGGTTTGATGAATATGATAAAAAAGTATATGTGTGTGTGTATACATACATACGTATCTTCTCCTTATGAATGGAGTACACTTTTCACGCTCCCTCTGTAGCAGTAACTCCAAATTTAAATAGAGAACTGCCCATCTCTTCTCATAACCTGTTAATAGACTTCTTTAACACAGAAATATTCAGCATATAGTATGAGGACCTGTCTGTGAGGAGATAAGTTTACAATTTTTTAAAGAAACTCGTATAGTTTGATAAGCAATTTCATGTCTATTGAATCTAAACTTGTTTGGTATATACTTATTTTATCTTCCTAATAATTCATTTTATTTTTTAAAAATATTATCTTATGTGGCCGGCGCCGTGGCTCACTAGGCTAATCCTCCGCCTTGTGGCGCCGGCACACCGGGTTCTAGTCCCGGTCGGGGCGCCGGATTCTGTCCCGGTTGCCCCTCTTCCAGGCTAGCTCTCTGCTGTGGCTCGGGAGTACGGTGGAGGATGGCCCAAGTGCTTGGGCCCTGCACCCCATGGGAGACCAGGATAAGTACCTGGCTCCTGCCATCGGATCAGCGCGGTGCGCCGGCCGCAGCGCGCTGGCCGTGGCAGCCATTGGAGGGTGAACCAATGGCAAAAAGGAAGACCTTTCTCTCTCTCTCTCTCACTGTCCACTCTGCCTGTCAAAAAATAAAACATAAAAATAAATTATGATATATTGGAAGTTCAAAGAAAAAAATCTTTACCAGAGATAATTTTCAAAGCACCACTCTAAAACAGTGGTTCATAGCCTTTTGTTTTTGTGCCTAGCCTTATAAATGATGCCACACTACAGGAGGTTTGGAGGAGTGTTTCTCTACCAGTGGACATATTAAAATCTTTTGGAAGTTTTTTTTTTTAATATTTACTCATTCATTTGAAAGAGTTACACAGAGGGTGAGGTGGAGAGAAAGAGGTCTTCCATCCACTGATTCACTCCCCAAATGGCTGCAATGGCCAGGGCTAGCTAGGCTGAAGCCAGGAGCCAGGAGCTTCTTCCAGGTCTCCCACGTGGGTGCAGGGGCCCAAGGACTTGGGCCATCTGCTGCTGCTTTCCCAGGCCATAGCAGAGAGCTGGATCAGAAGAGGAGCAGCCAGGGCTAGAACTGGTGCCCATATGGGATGCCAGTGCCGCAGGCAGGGGCTTAGCCTATTATGTCATAGCGCTGGTCCCTAATTCATGTATATTAAAGAAATAATTCATACTTTTTTTCTCAGACAACATCTCTTCTAATAGGATGAATTATTTATATTTGTTATAAAAACTTTATAAAATATGTGGTTGAGTATAAAACATAAATCAATCTTTGTAGCTGAAAGTTCCTTATAAATTGGCCTTAATGTGGACAGCATTGTAGCTTAGTGAGTTAAGCTACTGCCTGTGTTGTGGGCATACCACATGAGTGCCAGTTTGAGTCCTGGCTACTTAACCTCTGATCCAACTCCCTGCAGTGAGCCTGGCAAAGCAGCAAGAGATGACCCGAGTACTTGGATCCCTGCACCTGCATAGGAGCCCCCGTGGACTTCCCAGCTCCTGCCTTTGGCCATCTGGGGAAAGAACCAGCAGATGGCAAATCTCTCTCTCTCTCAATCTCTCTCTCTCTCTTTCTTCAGTAAATCTGCCTTTCTAATAAATAAGTAAATATTTTTTAAAAATTGTTCTTGATCAAGAAAATTAAGATATAATATAGCTAATTTTTATTTGTATCTAATTGCTGGCCAATGCTTACAGAGATTTAGTAAAGGGTGGCTGCATTAAATATTTTGAAATATTTATTACTACATTGGAAGTAGTGGCTTAGAAGTAGATTCCACGTTGTAATTTCTTTGAAAACACTATTTATAATAAACTAAATACTGTAGATGTGATACTCTTGTTGGTTACAATTTTAAAGTTTCCTTAGGTGTAGCTAGATTTCAGTAGTGGAGCAAGCACTCTGAATGGTGCCTTAAAACCACAGGGATATGAAAGACCATTCGATTTTAATATTTTGAAGTCAGAATTTTTCTTTGCTCAGCATTCCCACTAAATCTTTGTTTGTGTTTGCACATGCTTTTGCAAAGCCTTGTCTAATGTATTTGAGTGAGAGAATGCTATGAGAAGGTGTAGACCAATAAAGATAAATTAAGGCTACTGTAGCTATTCTCCTAGAATCTAGTCAGTTTTACTCTTTTTATTACATTTTAAAAAATTTATGTATGTATGCATTTGAAAGAGTAACAGAGAGTTAGAAGGAAAAACACAGAAGAGTGCATACTCTTCCGTCTGCTGGCTCACTTCCCAAATGGCTGCCACAGCTGAGGCTGGGTCAGTCCAAAGCCAGGATCCAGAAGCTCCCTCTGGATCTCCGACATGGATAGCAGAGGCCTAAGTACTTGGGCCGTCATAAACTGCCTTCCCAGGTACATTAGCAGGAAGCTGGATCAGGAGCAAAGCAGCTGAGACTCAAAGTTGACTCAAAGTTGACTAAAAGCTCAAATATGAGATGTGGGCATCGCAAGCAGAGGCTTAACCCACTGTGCCACAGTGTTTTTACACTTTTAAATTTTAGAGCAGTTTGTATTTATTTTACAGCATTTCCAATAGTACTTTGATCATGTTTAATCTCATGTTTTATTTAAAAATGAATGCTATTAAATACATTACCAATGTATTTAAACTTCCAGAAATTACCAGAACTTTCAAAAATCTGCATAATGCTCTTCAGAATGACATTTAGTACAACTGCTGTATTTAGAATATATGTGTCTTTTTAATTCCAAGGATTTTGTTTAGTACTCACTTATTATAGAAGTTTTCTTTTTTATTTTTTTAAAGCTTTATTTTATTTATTTTAAAGAGTTACATAGAGAGGTAGAGACAGAGAGGAGAGAGAGATCTTCTATCTGCTGGTTTACTCCCCAAATGGCTGCAACGGCCGGAGCTGGGCCGATCCATAGCCAGGAGGCAGGATCCTCCTCCAGGTCTCCCACACGGGTGCAGGGGCCCAAGGAGTTGGGTCATTCTGCTATCCCAGGCCACAGCAGAGAGCTGGATCGGAAGAAGAGCAACCGGGACTCGAACTGGCACCCATATGGGATGCCGGTGCTTCAGGCCAGGGCTTTAACCCCCTGCGCCACAGCACCGGCCCCTAGAAGTTGGTTTTTGGTTTGGTTTGTTTTGTTTTGTTTTGTTTTGTTTTTATTTTTTTTATTTTTGACAGGCAGAGTGGACAGTGAGAGAGAGAGAGAGAGAGAGAAAGGTCTTCCTTTGCCGTTGGTTCACCCTCCAATGGCCGCCGCTGCAGCCGGTGCACCGTGCTGATCCGATGGCAGGAGCCAGGATCCAGGTGCTTTTTCCTGGTCTCCCATGGGGTGCAGGGCCCAAGCACCTGGGCCATCCTCCACTGCACTCCCTGGCCATAGCAGAGAGCTGGCCTGGAAGAGGGGCAACCGGGACAGAATCCGGCGCCCCAACCGGGACTAGAACCCGGTGTGCCGGCGCCGCAAGGTGGAGGATTAGCCTATTGAGCCACGGCGCCGGCCTTTTGTTTTGTTTTTGACAGGCAGAGTAGACAGGGAGAAAGGTCTTCCTTTTTGCCCTTGGTTCACCCTCCATTGGCCACTGCGGCTGGCGCACTGCGGCTGGCACACTGCTGATCTGAAACCAGGAGCCAGGTGCTTCTCCTGGTCTCCCATGCGGGTGCAGGACCCAAGGACTTGGGCATCCTCCACTGCACTCCCTGGCCACAGCAGAGAGCTGGCCTGGAAGAGGGGCAACCGGGACAGAATCCGGCGCCCCGACCAGGACTAGAACCCGGTGTGTCAGCGCCAGCTAGAAGTTTTCTTAAAAAAAGTTTCCTTGCATTATGGATGCATTTTTAGCATGAATGGTTACTTGATAATTTTCAGCAATGAGATCAGTGGTTCTACGTTATTTGTATAGCTTTCAATTGATACAGTTCTCAGTTTTTGAGAACTAAGAGAAAATACATATGATTTTCTCTAAAATTGAGTGATTTTTCATGATATATCAATGTGTGACAATCTGATAATGACTGTGTTGAAATAATTTCCACTGACTCTTAGTTGTTTCAGTTTTCTCACTAAATCTAATAAGTCTTCATTTGTTTTAAATAAATGAGTTGAATAAAACAACCCATTAAAAATAAGGTGAGTGGGGCCAGCACTGTGGCGTAGAAGGTTAAGCCACCGCCTGCAGTGCCAGAATCCCACATGGGCACTGGTTCAAATTCCAGCTTCTCCTCTTCCAATCCAGCTCTCTGCTATGGACTGGGAAAGCAACAGAAGATGGCCCAGGTCCTTTGGCCCCTGAACCCACGTGGGAAACACAGAAGAAACTCCTGGCTCCTGGCTTTGGATTGGCGCAGCTCTGGCCATTGCAGCCAATTGGGGAGTGAACTAGCAGATGGAAGACCTATCTCTCTCTCTCTCTCTCTCTCTCTCTGCTTCTCCTTCTCTATGTAACTCTGACTTTCAAATAGATAAACAAATCTTTAAAAAACAAAATAAGGTGAGCTATGATTAAAAATAAGTAATTAAAAATAAGTGTTCAATGGTTAAGATGCCAGCATCCCACATCAGAGTGCCTGAGTTTGATTCCTGGCTCTAACTTCTCCCTCCAGCTTCCTGCTTGTGCAGACTCTGGGAGGCAATAGTGATGGCTTAAGTGATAGGGATTCTGCCACTCTCAGAGGGAGACCTGGATGGAGTTCCAGCTCCTAGTTTTGGCCCTGCCCAGCTCTGACTTTTGAGAAATGAACAAGCTAATGGAAGCACACACTCTCTTGCTTTCTCTCTCATTTGAGAAATGGACCAGCTCACTCTCTCTGCTTGTGAATCTCTGCTTGCAAAATTTTAAAAAAGATTATTTATGTATTTGTTTGAAAGAGTTTCAGAAAGATGGAGAGAGCGAGAGAATCTTCCATCCACTGATTCAGTCCCCCAGTGGCCATAACTCCCGGGCTGGGCCAGGCTGAAGCCAGTAGCCTGGAACTCCATCCTGGTCTCCTATGTAGCCAAACACTTGGGCCATCTACTGGTGCTTTCCCAGGCACATTAGCAGGGAGCTGGATGGGAAGTGGAGCAGCAGGGACTTAAACCAACACTCATACAGGATGCTGGCATGACAGGCAGCTTCTTAGCTTACTATGCCTCAACACCAGCCCCATGTCAAATAAATTTTTTAAATAATAAAAATTGGATAGTGTGGCATGGTAAATTATAATTTCTAAATACTTCCTAAGATAGACCTGTTCTGAAGAATGGGGAATGTTAACTTTTTTTTTTCCCAATTTGTTTTATTTATTTGAAAGGCAGAGTGAAAGAGAAAGGGGGAGTGTGGGGAGCAAACCGGACTAGACTGAGTTACTGGAATTAAGACTTATTCTATGCATCTGCTCTCCCACAATATGGCGCTGGGAGAGAAGTAAACAGCTTCCGCACAGCTGCCTCCAGTTCAACCAATAAACTGTAGGACTTGCTACTGATTGGAGGAGAGCAGCGTACTCGGCGTGTGGGCAGCCGAGTTGGGATTGGCGGAGGAGGACTATAAAGGAGGAGAGAGACAACATGCACCAGGAACATCTAAGGGGAACATCTGAAGGAACACCTGTGCAGCCCCCGAGAGAGCCGGCCGGCGGTGTGCCGCTCCCCTGCGGAAGTGGGGAATGTGGCCAGGGGGAACCGCCCTTCCACGGAGGTGGAAGGGATAGTAGCCAACCCGGGAAGAACCAGCAGCAAACCCGGGGAGGGCCGAGCAGACAAAAGAACAGCGCAGGGTCCTGTGTCGTTCCTCCACGAAGAGGGGGAGCGACAGGGAGACCGAGTAAAAGTGATCTTCCATCTACTGGTTCACTCCCCAAATGGCCACATCAGTTGGGGCTGAGCGAGGCAGAAGCCAGGAGTCAGGAACTCCAGGTCTCCCACGTGGGTGGCACCTGCCCAAATACTTGGACCATCTTTTGTTGCTTTCCCAGGCACATAAATAGGGAACTGGATCTGCAGCAGAGCAACCAGGACGCACTGGCACTCCAATATGGGATGATAACGTTGCTAACAGTGGCTTAACCCATTAGGCCACATGTTGACCCTACTGTAATTTTTCAGTGTAAATTTTTTTAAAGAGTTATTATTTATTTGAAAGAGAGAGAAAGAGAGGCAGAGAGAGAGAAAGTGAGAGAGAGAGAGAGATTCTTCGATCTGCTGGTTCACTCCCCAATTGACTGCAATGGCTGGAGTTGCACCAATCTGAAGCCAGGAGCCAGGTGCTTCCTCCTGATCTCCCATTCAGGTGCAGGCGCCCAAGCACTTGGGCCATCCTCCACTGCCTTCCTGGGTCACAGCAGAGAGCTGGACTGGAAGAGGAACAACTGGGACTAGAACTGGCACCCATATGGGATGCCGGTGCCACAGGCAGAGGATTAACTAACTGAGCCATGGCGCTGGCCCCATGCCAATGATCTTTAAAAATTTTTTGTTGGGGCCAGTGCTGTGGTGCAGCAGCTTAAGCCACAGCTTGTAGTGCTCACGTCTCCTATGAATGCTGGTTTGAGTCCCAGCTGTTCCATTTCCAGTCCACCTCCCTGCTAATGTGCCTGAAAAAGCAGTAGAAGATGGCCCAAGTGCTTGGGCCCCAGTACCCACATGGGAGACCTGGAAGAAGCTCCTGGCTTCCATTTGGCACAGCCCCAGCCGTTGGGGCCATTTGGGGAGTGAACCAGCAGATACAAGAGCTCTCTGTCTTTCTCTCTCTCTCTCTCTTTCTCTCTGTAACTCTGCCTTTCAAATAAATAACCAAATATTTAGAAAATTTTAAATTAATTTATGTGAGAGAGAGGCAAAGAGCTTCCATCCGCCAGAGCCAAGAGCTCAATCCAGTTTTCCCATTTAGGCAGCAGCAGAAGAGATCTTCCACCAACTAGTTCACACCCTAAAATGGCCATAATGGTCAGGGCTGGGCCAGGCCAAAGCCACAAGCCCAGAACTCCTTTCAGGTCTCCCATGTAGGTGAAAGGGGTTCAGGTACTTGGGCCATTTTTTGCTGCCTTCCCAGGTGCAGTAGCAGGGAGTTGGTTTGGAAGTGGAGCAGCCAAGACTCAGGACTCAAAACTGGTGCTCCAATATGGGATATATGGGATGCTGGCATTGTAGGCAGCAGCTTAACCTGCTGTGTCAAAATGATGGCCTTGAGTTATCTTTTTATTTTTGAGTTGTGGGGTTTTTTAGGATGTTATAGATAAGAGTACTTTGTCAAATATATGTCTGCTGAATATTTTCTCCCTGTGATTTGCTAGTTTATTTTCATAATAGTGTCAATTCATTGTGTTTTTTCAACAGTTTATTATGTAATTTTTTCAAGCATGCAGAAGTTTTACAGTGAACAACTGTACACCCCTCACCCATATTCTGTTATTAACATTTTATTGTACTTGTCCTTTTACCTGTCTGTACTGTTGTAGCATCAAGTAAATTGTAGACATCAGTTCACTTCCTCCAAATACCTCAAGAAGCATATTATTAATTAAAATTCAGTATTTGTTTGCCACTTTCTTTTTTCTTTTGAGGCAAACTTTTTGAGTGACTCTTGGCTGAGTTTTGACAAATGCCTGTACCTGTTAGAACCTTAAACCCTATAAGGATATAGAATATTTCCAGGGCTCCAGGAAGTCCTCTCCTATCTGGTGCCACTTAATCTTTACCTCCATTCCCCCAGAGGCAACCATGTTCCTGATTATTTTTTTGCACCATAGATTAGTTTTGCCTGTTATAAAGCTTTGTAACTGTGAATTCATGTTATTTACTACTTTGTGTAAAATTCTTTGACTTAGCACATTTTTTAGATCAATCCACGTTGCATGTACCAATAGTTCATTTTTTAATTGCTCAATAATAATCCTTTGTTCGACTATCACGCTTTGTTAATCCATTATTTTAAGGATGGAAGAGGGATGTTTCTAGTTTGGGGATGATATGAATAATATGCTATAAACATTTTTGTTCAAGTGCATTTGTGGGGATATATTTTCACTTCTAGGAGTAAGTAAGTACCTAGGCGTGGAGTTGCTGGATTATAGGGTAAGTGTCAGACCCTTTTCCATAATAGATATATTAATTTACACCCCCCACAAAAATGTATGAAAGTTCTTTCTGTCCCACATTCTCGCCAGGTTTGATGTTAGCCGTCTTATTAATTGTTAGTTGTCTTGGTATGTGTAATGTTACCTAATTGTGATGCTTGAAATAGTTATTTTTTTTTAAAAAAAAGATTTATTTATTTATTTGAAAGTCAGAGTTACATAAAGAGAGGAGAAGCAGAGAGGTCCTCCATCCGATGGTTCACTCTCCAATTGGCCGCAATGGACGGAGCTGCACGGATCTGAAGCCAGGAGCCAAGAGCTTCCTCTGTGTCTCCCACGCGGGTGCAGAGGGCCAAAGACTTGGGCCATCTTCCACTGCTTTTGCAGGCCACAGCAGAGAGCTGGATTGGAAGCGGAGCAGCCAGGTCTCACACCAGCACCCATATGGGATGCCGATGTCTCAGGCCAGGGCATTAAGCCACTGCGCCACGGCGCTGGCCCCTCAAATAGTTATTTCTTACACCGAGCTTTTTAATTTTTTAAAACTTCCTATGCATATCACTCATACACCTGAGCTTTTTCTGTGCTGCCTTTATCTTCAGTTTTACCTACAGTTAACTCTAGGAGATACCTATTTTTAAACTGCTGATCACTGTGGTCCCAACACATTAAGTTGGCAAGTAAGTTACTGCTACTGTAGTTAACCAGAATGGGTCACCTTTCTAGTTATTTGGTTTGGGAATTTTCTGAGAGAGGAGGGCTGGTAGGGTAACATTTGTACAAAGGCTTATATACACAAGCTGTACACAGATTTATAAATGTGAGTCATTGTTTCCATCTATCAACTACAGAAGATTAGCCACAGTTCAGACTCTCTAAAATAAATACGAAAGGCAATATCCAAGTGGAAATATCTCATGGCACTGAAATATTAACATACTTGGACCTCAGAATATTCTAATATTGAAATTTTTGACAGCTTGGTAATTCTTTTAAGTTGCTACAGATACATTATTTGTGTAGCTATCTAACTTGCAATATGGGAAAATCACCAAAGTACTACCAGCTCTTAATTTCTTTCAAAGATTAAAAAATAGTTACCAATCATCTCAGGTGATAACACTTTTCTGCCTCCCCTACAGCAGTAATTCTCAAGCTTGGTTGCAGTTAGAACCACCTGAAGAAACTTTAAAGTGTTTGCCCAGGCTGCATTCCAAAGTAATAAAATGAGACTATCTGGGATAGAACCTAGGCATCATTAGTTTTAAAAGCTCACCAGGTGGTTCCAGTGTGCAGCCAAGGTTACAGAACAATGCTATTAAGAATCCATGAAATAAAGTTTAGGTAAGTGTGTATAGGTTTTCTCTCTCTCTCTCTTTTTTTTTTTTTTTTTTTTGACAGGCAGAGTGGATAGTGAGAGACAAAGACAGAGAGAAAGGTCTTCCTTTGCCATTGGTTCGCCTTCCAACTGGGACAGAATCCAGCGCCCTGAGCGGGACTAGAACCCGGTGTGCCAGCGCTACAAGGTGGAGGATTAGCCTATTGAGCCATGGCACTGGCACCGGCCCGGGTTTTCTCTCTTTAAAACTTGTCTGTGTTGCCTGTCACAAAGGCATTGGAGGTCTTAAGGTAGGCTTCACCGTTTACAATCTTTGTGACTTTGGCCAAGGCTCTTAGCTGAATATTTCTGTTTCTGTGATGATTAAATCACGATGTAAAATTTCCAGTGCAATGCAGAGCACAAACTTTTGGTTTCCTTCTCTGTTCACATTCAAGTCTTTGAATGGGGATTACAAACCATCATTCCTTTCTGGTAAATAAAATTAGCCCAGCCTTACTTGTCAGGTGGAAAGCATTCCTAACAAAGCCCTTAGATTACATCATCAGGATAGAAATTAACACAGGGCTCAATTTACTGACTCTTGAGCACAGAGTTAGTACTTCTTACTGTGTAGTTAGGAGTCATCAACCGAGAATCTGATACTGCTGACAAAATACACCAAGAGTATGCTATTGTAAGTGTGTGCTAAAAGAACTATATTCCTCTTAATCAGAGATTCCTTTGTTTTTTTTTTTTTTTTCTTTAAAGTACGATGTTTAAGCTCTCTTTACAATACTAACAAATTCTGCAATCTTCTACTTAAACCTAGTTTTCTGTTTTCAACAAAGTTCTATTTTGGGGGAAGTTAATCTCTTTTTGTCCTTATGTAGTGTCTAGAACTCTGCCTTGTGTAAAATATGAGAATTCATTCAATATTTGCTGATTGTTTCTACGCAGAGAGTTAGAAAAAGTCTATGAGTTTGTATGACTTTCTTCCGCATATGGTTTGAAATAAAGAACAGAGGCTTACAAACAATACACATTTCATTTTCTAGTTGACGTTAGGCCAGTCTTTCTTCAGAGGAGTCTGTAAAATGAACTCTTCCCTAATCTTTGCCATGTGAAATAGGAGGGCAGGGGTTGAGGTCACAGTGCAGACATAGGGTGGCCGCAGTTTCAGTGACGGCAGCGGACAGGGGCGCACGCAGGGAGTTCCTGAACTGCCCGGTCCGCACGGCCGCCTGAACGGTTCTGGGGTTCTGCAGGTCAGTAACAACAGGGGTGGAGTGCGAGTCCTTTTAAGTGAAGGATAAACACCGTGGAAGGCGTGTCTCCCAGCGCCCCACTCCCTAGGCGCTGTGGGTCACGTGAGCCACGAGCACTTCCCGATTCCCAGCCGCTGTCTGCGGAGCGCAGGCAGCCCGAGGCGGGCAGGGGGTTCCGGAGCGCAGCGCTTCCCGCCGCCGCGATGCCGCACTTCACCGTGACTAAGGTGGACGACCCCGGGGAGGGGGCGGCGGCCTCGGGCTCCCAGGAGCCCAGCGGAACCGAAGTGAAAACCCGGGGTCAGGATTCTGATGAGCGAGGTGAGTACTCGGGGCGCCTTGGGGAGCCTCGGAGTTTCCGAGAGAGATGGTAACTAAGATAGCAAAAATCGGAACGCTTGCCCAAGGATGCAGGAGCGCTGTGGCTGAAGGGCTGTGCGGCCGGCTCGCCCCCTGCTGTATCTGATAACTGCTCTGGGTTTCCCCACAATGAGTTCAGTGTTGCCTACCACCAGGTGAAATGGAATCTGTGGCAGTGTTTGAAAAGGGTTTGGAAGCAGAAAGAAGGGCACCGTAGACGTCACTGATGTGGAATCTGGAGTTCAGTTTTCACTCACACAGGTTGGATTGTATCTGGAGAAGACTAAGCCCCCCGGTGGCTGACACTGAAACTTAGCAGTTTATATATTATTATGTAAAGAGGGAGCATGGTTCAGTAATTTTGTACCATGGACTCTGTACTTGTGTCTTTTCAGGTTATTCGGGGTTTTTCCTCAGTTTACCAGCTAAACAGTAATTCAGTAGTGAGTGGCGTAAGAATTCTTTAATGAACTAAAGTACAATAGCTGGTCATTACAGTGACTAGCATAGCATCAGGTTTAATAAAATCATTTGATGAATGTGATTAGCCCTATTATTTTCTCTAAATGGTGGCAGTTATACTTTCTAGGGGAATTGTGGTTTTAAATTTTTAACCATGCAATTAAAATCTTAGTTAATATTATGGTATTAAACAGAGTTGTAGTTTGAAGTCCCTTATTTCTTCAGTATGTAAATTGTCAGCAACTTCTGTAATACGTGAATACAGGCTAAGAGAGGGACTAAACTGAAAATTCCGTGATTTGGACTTTTCTCTGTAGCAGGCGACACATTGCAGTTCCTTGTTATAAGCAGCTGCTTGCTGATCGCCTCTGTTGCTTACCATGCATTAGAGAATTCTTTAAGAGTTTTTAACTTATTTGAAAATGGAAGCTGTTAAGATAAAATGTTCCTTTTGTTTTTTTTTTTTTTCCCTTCCAGTGAGAGAATTTGTTAGGGGAAGATAAGAAAGTAGGTTTCATGTAAACTCCTTGTCTGCTATGTTATTTTCATTTTGCTGAATAGTCAAGATGATAAGAAGTTGAAAGCAAGTTTAACCAACTTTGAACTTGAACCCGATTCTGTGCAACTTGAGCTCAGAGGAGTTAGGTTCTCTCTCAGTCCTGTATGTATTTAAAACTATATAAATTTCTTACATTTGCCACCCTAACATTTTAATCCCTGTTGCTTTTGTCCTCGCTGTTGTCTTCATCAATTTTGCCAAACTAATGAAGTCCACCTGTACCTCATCACGCTTCTCATTGTTTCACATTCTTCTTTCTCCTCTACTTCTCTGTTTTATTTCATCTTTACTACTCCCACTATGTTTAGGGAAACCTATTTTCTTTGGTTTAGAACAGTGTTAAAATCATTTAATCTACATATAGTCACCAAGAAAACCATAAAAACTTTGATAGTACCCAAATTTGTAATAACTGACATTTTTAGGCTTAGTTTATTTTCTTTCATGGTAATTGCTTTGAACAAGGAAGAAGTGACAGATACAATCTAACTTGAATTTAATAAGGCTCTTATTTTGATGTTTTCTGTAATAGCTTAGAAAGTATCCACTTGAATAAATTGTTTAGCAAGTGAATAACTGCTGGGAATACCTTATCAGAATTACACTTAATTTTATTGTAGGATTAAAGTAGAGGGAAGGAAGGAGGTAAATGAATACGGAAAATCTAAACTTTTTTTTAACCTAGGGATAAAATGGTGAGGGTATATGGAATAAATGTTCAGGGTATAATGGTTTCTTTGGAGCAGTTGCTTGAAATACAATAAGTTTTAGCTCTTTGTTTTCCTGAGTTTAAAAAAAAAGCTAAATGATGGTGTTTTGCTGTAAGCAGTTCTAAGAGCCTGTTATGTAACCAGTAACTTTTTTTTTTCATTGTTTTTCTTATATCTGTGGGAGAGAAAAATATGTAGTATCACATAACTCAAACATATTTAGAAAGTAGATCATCTTTTAAAATGTGTTTTAAAAGATGAGATTTATTTGAACTAGATAGGTGGGTGATTTGAAATAGTAATATATGAATATAGATAATTAATTTTAACAAGAAGTACATTAATTCCTGCCATGTGTGTACCAATATAGCATAATCTTGTTTAATTTGCTTTCAGAGGAAAACACAGAAATCCAAACTTTTCTAACATCTTGACTGTTTTCTTCCTCCGCATTGTTTTCTCAGCAACCTGGCCACAGAAGTAGCACTTACCACACTCTGTCCTGCAACCATCGGCTTCTCTTTCCCCCGTAGACTGGTTACAAACTTTTTGAGGACAGAGGTCTTGTCCTAAGCAAATGGCTGGCACCTAATACGCTGTTTAATCGAAAGACACACTCTGCCTTTCTTGTTCACCAAACATACGTTTGATGCAAATAGCACATCAGGTGTTGTACTCTTTTCCTAAGGCTACAAAGGTGTAAGAAGTACAAGTTCCCCCACCAAAGGCAGCAGGGTGACTTTGAATCCCAGCCCTACTAATTATTACTAATTAGTAGTAATGATAATTTGTAATAATTATTACTTGAGTGACTTTCAGCAAGCTGTTCAACTTCCCTAATCCTTACTTTCCTCATTGATGAAACCAAGGGAAGAATAGTAGTACCTGCTTCACAGAGTGGTTGTGAGGATTACATGGGATAATGTATATAAGGCACATGTGTAACAACTGTCAAAAATAAGTACCTTGTTCTATTAGTTACATTGTGATCAGTGACTTAGGAAGGAAAAGAAACAAGTTTGGGCAACAGTTGATGGAGAGAAAGAGTGCATGGAGGGGACAGATGTCTCAGAGAATGGGACAACTGAATCTTGAAGTAAGGTCTAGAAAAGTTGATCAC
The DNA here is from genome assembly GCF_964237555.1 of Oryctolagus cuniculus. Classification (NCBI taxonomy): domain Eukaryota; kingdom Metazoa; phylum Chordata; class Mammalia; order Lagomorpha; family Leporidae; genus Oryctolagus; species Oryctolagus cuniculus. The sequence continues at coordinate 55,689,011 of NC_091443.1, forward strand.
AAGCAAGAGGAACAGTTTGAAGGCCTGAGAGGAGAGTGTAGCAGGTATGGGATTCAAGTTTAGGGTAAGAGCATGTTAGCATGTGGTGAAGAGGTAAGAGATGGAGCAGAGACAAACATTGATGCTGTTAATTGAAGTGTTAACAGTTTCATTCTCTCTGCTCTGTAATAGAGATAAATTGAGGCTAGTGACAATCTATGGCTTGCTTCAGGCCACATGGTGGATAGCAGAGTCTGTTCAAAATTCTGAATTGGACATAATTCCCACCGCACTGTGATGCCAATTCCTAGTTTTTAAGAACAAATAACTAGATATCTTAATGTACATGGGCCACAAAGGAATATTATCAAAACTAATTTTTTATTTATGCATTATAATAAAACTACATTTTATACATTATTTGTGTCTGCCAGTTTACTCCTGCAAATGCCAGCAACAACTGGGGCTGACTGTGCTGGGCTGAAGGTGGGAGCTGGGAGCCCAATCTGGGTCTCCCACGAGGGTGGCAGGAACCTAGTCACTTGAGCCATCAGCTGCTGCCTCCAAAGATCTGCACTAGTAGGACACTGCGGTGCTTTTTGAGGGACAGCTTTGCTGGGTATAGTGTTCTTGGCTAGCAATGAATTCCCCCCCCCAGGTATTACTGCTTATTGCATTCACTCATTCAAGTATGAATGCTATATATGCTATATCTGCTCATTTATTTAAATGTGTGTTAAGTTTATGTAAGTATTTTTTTGTGAGATAAACAATTTCGAATCTTACCAGTTCCTCAAATCTAATGGTATCTATGGATTAGGCAGATTTGGACTGCTGGGCTTGCCTTTTCTAGACATATATAAGAGAGGGGGAGATTTCTCTTCCCTTTGAAACAGGGGTCTAGGACATTGTATTTTTTTATATAATTTATTTATTTGAAAGACAGGAGCCTAGGGTGATTACTGATGCTGTAAACAAGAGTGTCAATTTGTTAAGTCAACAACAGGAGTCACTGTGCACTTACTCCTCATGTAGGATCTTTGTCCTTAGTGTGCTGTACATTGAGATTTAATGCTGTAACTAGTACTGAAACAGTATTTTTCACTTTATGTTTCTGTGTGGGAGCAAACTGTTGAAATCTTTACTTAATGTATGCTAAACTGATCTTCTGTATATAAAGAGAATCGAAAATGAATCTTGATGTGAATGGAAGGGGAGAGGGAGTGGGAAAGGGGAGGGTTGTGGGTGGGAGGGACGGTATGGGGGGGAAGCCATTGTAATCCATAAGCTGTACTTTGGAAATTTATATTCATTAAATAAAAGTTAGAAAAAAAAAAGTCAGAGTTACACAGAGAGAGAAGGAAAGGCAGAAAGAGAGTGAAGTTTTTCATCTGCTGATTCATTCTCCAATTGGCCGTAATGGCCAGAGCAGCGCCCATCTAAAGCCAGGAGCAAGAAGCTTCCTCTGGGTCTTCCCATGTGGGTGCAGGGGCCCAGGGACTTGGGCCGCCATCTACTGATTTCTCAGGCCATAGCGTGGGAAACCACATGGGAAGCCAGCACTGCAGGCAGCGGTTTTACCCTCTAAGACACAGCCCCAGCCCCGGGACATTTTCAGAAATGGGCCTGTAGTAAAAAAAGGGAAACCTGTATTGGTGTTGAACAGCATTTCCCAACATTAACTCACAAGTTAAACAAATGACATGAGAACATATTGAGAGATATATTTCCATTAAATGGAGTTAAAATTTTAAGATAGGGGCCAGTGCAGTGGCATGGTAGGCTGTGCCTCTGCCTGTAGTGCTGGCATCCCATCTGGGCACCAGTTTGAGACCTGGCTGCTCTACTTCCGATCCAGCTCTCTGATGTCCTGGGAAAGCAGTGGATGGCCCAAGTGCTTGGGCCCCTCCACTCAGGTGGGAGACCTGGAAGAGGCTCCTGGCTTCGGATTGGCCCAGCTCCAGCTCTTGCAGCTCTTTGAGGAGTGAACCAGTGGATGGAAGCCCTCTTTCTCAATGTCTCTCCCTCTGTGTGTAACTCTGCCTCTCAAATAAATAAAAAGTTTTAAGATAGGGTGTTAGACTTTAAACATTAGTTCTGTTTATTCATAGGAGTTTATGTTGACCACCTTTTATCGACTAACTTTAAAGTAGATTGAATCAGATAACTAAAGAATAGCTCTGTGCTAGCAAAATTCCGTTCTGTAGAGATTTAACACTCACTTTTGGTCCTTCTAACTATTCATACAAGGCTTTTACCAACCCACTTAACAGAAATATAAAATCTCAGGGTCAAAAGTTGATGCTCAGTGAGGCGTGTTTTTCTGCCTCCCCACACACCACTATTCTGTCATCAGAAGGACTGACATTTCCCTGAGATACCTTCCCAATTCTTTTTACTGTGATTTTTTTTCTTTACCTAAGACCTTTTTTTTTTTTTTTTTTTGACAGGCAAAGTGGACAGTGAGAGAGAGACAGACAGAGAGAAAGGTCTTCCTTTTACCGTTGGTTCATCCTCCAATGGCCGCTGTGGCTGGCGCACCGCACTGATCCGAAGCAAGGAGCCAGGTGCTTCTCCTGGTTTCCCATGGGGTGCAGGGCCCAAGCTCCTAGGCCATCCTCCACTGCACTCCCTGGCCATAGCAGAGAGCTGGCCTGGAAGAGGGGCAACCGGGACAGAATCCGGCGCCCCAACCGGGACTAGAACCCGGTGTGCCGGCGCCGCAAGGCGGAGGATTAGCCTAGTCAGCCGTGGCGCCGGCCTACCTAAGACCTTAATACAAGGAAACAAATTTTAGGGGAGACCTGGATTAAGTTTCTGGCTTCATGGCTTCGTCCTGGCCCAGCCCTCTGGCTGTTGTGGGCATTCGGGGAGTGAGCCAGTGGATGAGAGTTCTCTCTTTCTGCCTCTCAAATAATCTTTTTAAAAAGAAATTATTTATAAACTGGTAAGCTTTAAGAATCTATCGTTTCACGGTTTTTCCAGGTTAATATGTTAAAATATCAGCTACGATTGTTGAGCACAGTGAGTAGCAGAGCAAGTGTTCACATGAAGCACCTAATCTTCACAACTAGGTCAAGTAAACCATTGTCAGCACCTCAGAGATGAGGAAAGGAAGGTGCCAGGAAATTAGGTAGAGGACTTAAGTGGCAGGTTGGGAATTCAGGGTGATGATGAGGAGGCTCTCTGTTTTGCACCACACCACACTGTCCCTCTCTTTTAAGCATGCATGTAATTATTTGTTTTCTGAATTAGGCAGCTCTGTTTTCTCAGTAGTTACTAATGCTTCTTAGGCTCTATTTCTTTTGTCTTCACGGATTCCTCACAACTAAATGAAACTCAGCTGCTTATTCTACCGTTTCATGTGCTGGATTGCTTTCTTACTGGGTAGAGAATATTTCCAAATCAGGGTATTACTTCGAATGGTGCTGCAAGTTGAATAGGTGAGGAATAGGGCTTAATCTGATCACCTTTTAGTGGACCTTCACTACTTACATCCCTGGGTCTAATCAGCAGGAAGGATGGGGCCGGCACCGTGGTTTACTTGGTTAATCCTCCACCTGTGGCGCCGGCATCCCATATGGGCCCCGGGGTTCTAGTCCCGGTTGCTCCTCTTCCAGTCCAGCTCTCTGCTGTGGCCCAGGAAGGCAGTGGAGGATGGCCCAAGTCCTTGGGCCCTGCACCCATGTGGGAGACCAGGAGGAAGCACCTGGCTCCTGGCTTCAGATTGGCGCAGCGTCAGCCAGCTGTGGCGGCCATTTGGGGGGGTGAACCAACGGAAGGAAGACCTTTCTCTCTCTCTCTCTCTGTCTGTCTGTCTCTCTCTCTCACTGTCTCTAAATCTACCTGTCAAATTAAAAAAATGAGCAGGAAGGTACAAGTAAGGCTAGAGATCACTTATCAATGAGCTAGAACTAAGATTTAGACATTAAGAGTCGGTGATAGGGAAATTGAACATATAGAATTGAATAAATGAAATGATTGTCTTTTAATATAACAAGAGTGTATATGCCATTGAAAGTATGCAAGATGTACTTGGTTTAATATATTACAAAAAGTGTAATGTTTCATTTTACAGATCTTGCTTAGAGTGAAATTAATTAAAAACAATTTGTTGAGAGAAAAATATTAATGTAAGACAGACAGACATGGTGAAGGTTAAATGTGGTGCCTAAGTAACAATTCTATCCTTCTAAACCTTCAGGGTGAATGAACCACCTCAGTTCCTTTCCTGTGTTTTCTCCACTGTAGCAACAGAGGTTCTGATTATTGTATTAGAAATGAAGATACAGTAAAATCCTTATTAAAAGTTGTCTCCATCTTTGCTCCACCTCATTGCCTCGTTCATTTATTTTCCTTCATCTGAACTCTTTGCTGCTTTTCATTCCTTGCCTGCCATTAAGAAATTACGCACTCTAATGTTCATCTTCATTACTTCAACAACTGGGCTCTTAATTTGTTTCCTCCAGTCTTCTGCCTAATCTGCCACTCCAGCTTTGATTATTCCATCACTTGGTATCTGTCAGCCCTCAAATACACTTTGCAGTGTGCCTTAAACTTGGAATCACAATATAATTGTATTTTTATCTCTTCAACTATATCTTGAGTTATACAAGAGTGAGGGATTGTTTTAATGTTATTTTTGAAAATTGTGGTTTTTACTTTGATTATGGAAAATTTCAGACTCAGAAAAGTGTAGTGAACTTTATGTTCATATCTCTTACTCATTGGTATCTTTATTTACCCTTAGTTATTCTTTATACTTAGAGATATCAACCCTTTTCCCCTCGCAAAGAATCCTTTTATTTAAGGAATACAGACTTCACATTTCATAAGTACAACTTTAGGAATACAGTGATTCTTCCCACCCACTCTCCCACCCCTCCCCTTCCTCCCTCTCCCATTCCCAGTCCCATTCTCCACTAAGATCCATTTTCAGTTAACTTTATACATTGAAGACCAACTCTGTACTAAGAGTTCAACAATTTGCACAGTAAAAAAAAAAAGAAAGAACAAAACAAATTGTTCCTCAATAGTCGAAACAAGGGCTGTTCAAAGTCATTGCATCTTGAAGTTAATTTTACTTCTTTTTTAGAGACTTAATTAACTTTAATGAAGCACCCAAGAATGATATAGCTTTTGGGAGCACTTAGACCTACTTAAAAACCCTTTTTGATATGTTATAAATATTTTTCCCAGTCCATATTTCTTTTACAGTTTTATTGAGTTATAATTAACATAAAATTAACTGCATATACTTTAAGTGTGCAGTTTAATGAGTTTTGACATACATGTATATACACACACCCAATGAAAGAATTATCATAATCAAGATACTGAGCATTTTCATCACCCTTTAAAGTTTCCTTGTGCCCTTTTTTAGTCTATTCACCTAATTCCTGGTCCCCAGGCACCCACTGTTCTACTTTCTGTCACTGTACATTAGTTTGTGTTTTGTGGAATTTTATATAAAATCAGATAATGTGTACTCTGTTCGGGCTGCTTTTTATTTTTTTAAATATTCATGTATTTGAAAGGTAGAGTTACAGAGAGAGGTAGAGACAGAGAGAGAGGTCTTCCATTCGCTGGTTTGCTCCCCAAATGGCCACAACCACTGGGGCTGTGTCAGTCTGAAGTCAGGAGCCAGGAGCTTCTTCCAGGTCTTCCACATGGGTACAAGGGCACAAGGACTTGGGCCATCCTCTGATGTTTTCCCAGACACATTAGTAGGGAGTGGGATCAGAAGTGGTGCAGATCTGGGATGCCAGCATTGCAGATGGATACTTTACCCACTAACCACAGTGCCAGCCCCCTGATTTTTTAAAGATTTATTTTTTGTTTTTTTGAAAAGCAGAGTTACAGAGAGAGGAGGAAAGACAGATCTTCCATCTGCTGGTTCACTCCCCAAAACTCTTATTTATGACATCAGTAATCACCCAAGGCTCTCGTCATGAGCTGCCAAGGCTATGGAAGCCTCTTGAGTTCACAAACTCCGACCTTATTTAGACAAGGTCATAGTCAAAGTGGAAGTTCTCTCCTCCCTTCAGAGAAAGGTACCTCCTTCTATGATGGCCTGTTCTTTCCACTGGGATCTCACTCACAGAGATCTTTCATGTAGGTCATTTTTTTGTCACAGTGTCTTGGCTTTCCATGCCTGAAATACTCTCGTGGGCTTTTTAGCCAGATCCGAATGCCTTAAGGGCTGATTCTGAGGCCAGAGTGCTGTTTAGGGCATTTGCCATTCTGTGAGTCTGCTGTGTATCCCGCTTCCCATGTTGGATCGTTCTCTCCCTTTTTTATTCTATCAGTTAGTATTTGCAGACACTAGTCTTGTTTATGTGATCCCTTTGATACTTAATACTATCTTTATGATCAATTATGAACTGAAACTGATCACTTTAGTAAGATGGCATTGGTACATGCCAGCTTAATGGTTTTGATTTGCATTTCCACGATGGCTAGTGATCCTGAATATTTTTTCATGTGTCTGTTGGCCATTTGTATTTCCTCTTTTGAAAAATTTTGTTTAGGTCCTTGGCCCATCTCTTAAGTGGTTTACTTGTTTTGTTGTTGTGAAGTTTCTTGATCTCTTTGTAGATTCTGGTTATTAATCCTTTATCAGTTGCATAATTTGCAAATATTTTTCCCATTCTGTTGGTTGCCTCTTCACTTTCCTGTTTCTTTTACAGTACAGAAACTTCTCAATTTGATGTAATCCAAATTGTTAATTCTGGCTTTGACTGACTGTGCCTCTGGGGTCTTTTCCAAGAAGTCTTTGCCTGTGCCTATATCCTGCAGGGTTTCTCCAGTGTTCTCTAATAATTTGATGGTATCAGGTTGTAGATTTAGATCTTTAATCCACCAACAAACATTTAAATAATGGGAGTGTTTAAGGAAGTTCAAACGAAGTACAAAATAGACTATATTAAAAATTATTTTCCAGTTAATATTTATTACCATCTAACTCTCAATCCAAGAACACTTTTTTCCTGCACTAAAATGTAAGCAGCATGGGGCCAACATTGTGGCATAGTGGATAAAACTGCCACCTGTGGTGCCAGCATCTCATATGGGCGCCAGTTTGAGTCCCGATTGCTCCAGTTCCCATCCAGCTTCCTGTTAATGCATCTGGGAAAGCAGTGGAAGATGGCCCAAGTACTTGGGCCCCTGCACTCATGTAGGAGACTTGGAAGAAGTTCCTGACTCCTGGCTCCTGGCTTTGGCCTGGGTCCGCCCCAGCTGTTGCAGCCATCTGCGGAGTGAACCAATGGATGGAAGATCTCTTGCTCTCTCTGTCTCTCCCACTTTTTCTCTGTAACTCTGCCTTTCAAATCAATGAAATCTTAAAAATTTTTTTAAAAAAAATGTAAGCTGCATGATGGCATGTATGGTATTGTATGGTTTCATCTTAGTTTATTTTGTGCTGCTATATACACTGCTAATCCGTTAACATCCGATGCCTAGAACACTGTCCTGCATATAGTAGGATAGTGATAAAGGAATAAACACACAGTCATGGCAGATCAAGTGAAAGAAATATTCTAGGCTTTTGCTGTAGTATAGAAGGTTAAACCTCTGCCTGTAGTGCCAGCATCCCATGTGAATGCCAGTCCGAGTCTCAGCTGCTCCACTTCTGATCCAGCTTCCCTAATAATGTGCCTGGGAGAGCAGCAGAAAATGGCCCAAGTTCTTGAGCCCTTGCATCCACATGGGAGACCTGGAAGAAGCTTCTGGCTTCAGTCTTGCCCAGCCCTGACCATTGCAGCCTTTATATATATATATATATATATATATATATATATATAAAATTTTTTTTTTTTTTTTTTGACAGGCATAGTTAGACAGAGAGGTCTTCCTTCCATTGGTTCAACCCCCAAATGGTCGCTATGGCCGGCGCCTGCACTGATCCAAAGCCAGGAGCCAGGTGCTTCCTCCTGGTCTCCCATG